>NW_011889050.1:441282-446847 GCF_000151845.1 Pteropus vampyrus
GTAACTGAAAACTATTTTAAAAAGAAAAAATATGTCGGATGTATTAAAATTCTAGGATTTATTTAAATTTTTACTCTTGAATTAAGAATATTTTATAAACATGAGAAAGATTCTGAAAGAAAGGATAGACTCACCAAGAAAAATGTTGTTTTGATGATGGTCCCAAGAGCTCAGATCACTCTGAGGAGATATAAGGACATGGATGTCACAAGCCCTATTTTCAAGGAGTCTATGTAGATAAAAAAGAAAAAAAAAGTGACCCTTGCCCACCTCCCAAAAAATGGGTACAAACAAGGGAAAATTATAATGCCAAACTGGGCACTAATGCTCTAAGAAGAGCCAACTAAAAGTATCAAAGTGATTGGGATTTGATTTGAATTAATTGAGAAGTTTAGATAAAAGAGCTGAAGATGAATTCATAGACTACTAAGACTGGGGAGAAGTGGCCAGAAGAGTCAGACTACCCTCTTTAATTTAATAAATTAGGAGACTAAGTCCTAGAGAAGTTGACTGACTTACTCCACACCATTAATTGAAGTTGAGCCAAGACTAGAAGCCAGGTCTCGAGGCTTCCTGTTCAGTTCTCCTTCCTCTACTCTACATTCTCAAGCAAACTTAGGCATCAAGCTTTGAAAAGTTGGCACATAGAGTGAGTGAAAAAGGGCGCCAGGGCTCCCTGTGGTGGCATGACAGACTAGAAGACAACACTAGATTTAGTTAACTTCTAAATCAGAAGCAAATAACTTATCCGTAGATTCACTGGCACAAATATTCACGTGTTTTTCGGCCTGGTTAGACTGGACTAGTTTGCATTGGATTAGCTTGCATAGAGTGGAACTGATTTGATTTAAATAAAATTGGAGCTGGAAGATCACTGAGGGCCACAGTTGTGTTTCATCTCTTCAGATTCTTTCCCTTAACAGGAACTGACCGACTCAAGCTATGAAAGAGCCAGACCTAAATATACATTACTACCTGTAGAGTAAATCACTAAATGGAATCAGTGTGTTCCTAGAAAGTCGATACACTTTTAAAGGACATTCATGGAGAATTCTTTTGAAAATAAAAGGTTCATCTGCCAAAATAAAATGTAAATTACCTCCTGCATTATCTACTTGTCCAGTTGATTGTTGGTATACTGTTTTTTTCTTGAAGTGCTATGCGCCTCTACTGGGGCTGAATGATTCTTGAGAGAACCAGGCATTTGCTAGAAAAGTAGAAGGAAAATCCCTGGTTCAAAATCAGAGTTCTCAGGATCGCTCCTTTTCTTTGGATTCAATATCATGTCGCAGGGAATTTGAGGAGGAAGATCTACAGAAACGTAAATGGAAGAGGACTCCATAACCTATGGGGGATTTGTTGCACGTTTTTCTCTTTAAAAAAATTCAAGCCATTCAGAGATCACAATGAATATCAGAGAGAAAGTCCCGACTCAGAGAAGGCTGCATCCTTCACCCAGGGACTGGTATAATAGTCAACCCCAGTCATTATTCAGTATTAAATTATTCAAAATGTTTGGTTTATGTCAGTTATTAAAAGTCAAAGCCTACTCGAAGAAATGTTTTAGAAATTCATTCACAAATCCATAACCTTAGTACATTTATTATTTTCATTTCTCACATCATATTTTTTTCTAATATTTATCTATGTTTCTTTATACAAAGCCACAGGAAAAATTCACATCATTACTAAAATTTTGTGTTCCACTTCTTTCGCTTTGTTATTTCATGGTACTTCTCTTTTCTACTTAAATATCATATCGATCATTTTGAATGATACTCATCATTCTCTCTTGTTGATAGCATATAATTTTAGTTAGTCTTTCCCCATCGTTGAAACCCATAACGTGTGACCTCGACTCTTCCTGAGCATGATCGGCTATGCTGGCATACCACTCTCCTTGAAAACTTGACTCAGATCATTACTGTGAGAATCTGCCTGCTCTGCTAGGGGTACCTAGCCCTAAATGCAGCAAATGGTCAGGTCCTGACTTAAGCTGTTGTCTAATTATTTCATATGTATTCATTTTATCTTACTAAAATATTGCTAGCTCCTTGAGATTTGAGGGAAGTTTTCAGCCTCAAGGCTAATCAATAGCTATCATTCATGAACAGAAAAAAGAAACTTATTATTTGACCCTAGGTGAACAATTTCTGAGTGCCTAACATGTGTTGGACACTTGCTAGCAATGTCACATTATTTTTCTTCTTTAATTCCCATAACGACCTATGAAGAGATAGTATTATTATTTCTAATTTACAAAAAGAAATTGAGACTCAAGGATCAGCTCACCTGTCAGAACAAAAGCCAGAGGAGTTTTATAGGTATCAATTTCTTAAAATTCAATCTCTTGAAATTTAAAATTTTTGAGAAAAATCCTTAATTTTTCATAGAAATAACCCTCCCTGATGTTAAATTAAGTCACCTATTGTTTTCTGTGATCCCAAGCACACACATCAGTATTTATTCAAGCTTTTAAGTGGTACTTGGCACCTGCTTAAGAGAAGGTTGCTGATATAGAGCAAACAGAATGTCAAAATGGTGGAATGTTGTACTTTAACCAGCAAGAATAATTTTTAGCCCCAGGTATTCCTGCTAGAATAATATTGCCGGGAGAATTAAGCAAGATAGAGATAGTGATTTCCAAAATCTGAACCCTAATAGGAAACATGGACACAGAATGTTAAAGCTAGGAAGGGTCCTTGAGGTTACAGGAAGAAGTCCAGTATTTTACAAGTGAAGAAACTAGAGAGTTCAAATGACAAATGAAAGATCCCACAGAAGTTAAGAAAATGCAATGATTAGGGGATAGAGCTTCATCATTTCATAATATGAACAATGGGTGAAGTAAGGGGAGTTCGACTGTGCCACATTACATGGAACATAGGCTTCTATTTTAAGAGCCTAGCCCTGCACCTGCCCTATTCAGATGAGCTTGGCAAAAAAAAAAAAAAAAAAAAAAATGAAAACAGGCTTTTCTCACTATGGGCTGGCATGAGGGTTCAAGGTCACAGGTTGCTTAAGCCATAGTGGAGTATGTGCACCCCATGGGTGTAGTAGGGCTTTTCTTCCTAAGATTCTCAATTCAGTTACTACAAAGCTTGTCGCCATAATACCAAGAGGAGAAGTAAGGGCAAACCAGAGAAAGAGACCCTTTAGTCCTCTGGCTCATGTAGAGTCGCTCTCATATGCCCCCACACTGGCTGTGTGCTAATTAAGCAGGAGGAATAGGAAGCCAAAGGAGGTCCAAACAAGCCATAGGTTAGGGGCAGGGGAGTTAAGAGCCCATGCTCCCTACTCAGCACATCTAGAAAAAAGAAATTGTTAGGTCTTGGAATAAACTGCCAAGAAAAGCAGAAAAATATTTTAACCACCATTTCTTCAGTAAAATAATAAAGGACAATGGAAAGATTATAGACTTTAGAGCCAGAAAGATCTGACTTTGAATTAGGTCTGCCACTATCTTGGTTGGCTAGCTTTGTGCAAGTACTAACACTGTCAAAACTTCAGCTTCCTCATCCAAAATTTTAGATAATAACAGAACACCTCTTTGAAGGTTATTGTAAGGATAGTGACAATATGGAAGCACCGACTGCAAGGCCTAGGCAAAAGTAACTGTTCTTGTTATTTTTATCAACCTACATGAGAACATTCCTTTACAATTTTCAATGCTTTGACAAGATGCTTCACTATCCTGTTTCTTCATTTCAGAACCTAAGCAATCAATTCATTCTCAGGGCTCCCCTATAATGATAGAGGCCACTCTCCTCCCAAGAATCTACCATTTGAAGTCAAAGGATTCCATGAATTTTAATTTAAATCATGTTACTAGACCTCCGTGCTCTATCAAAATCTGATGATTTAAAATCTGCTGTGTAGTTATCAAAATCCACAAACTCTTTTTCTTTGGCAAAATATAAAATATACGATGTAGGGATAAGAAAATTGCCAAAATTTGTTAAGTAATCTCAGTGAATTCCCTGTTTGCTGTCTTCCTTAAGGAATGGGTTGATCTAGTTAAAATAAATTGAATAGATTTTAAAAGATCATGAATGAAGTGAAATAAAACCAGTAACTCTAGTTTCCTTTCTTTATTAATGCTCTTTTGATAATTCAGGAGTCACTTCAGATTCTTACAACAAACTACAGTAGTACTATGAAGGGACAAAAATGTTGGTGAATTAAGAGTCTGTTTAATAATAGAATAAATTTTTTACATATTCATACTTTTGTGTGTGTGCAAGAGCTTAATAAACCTAAAAAGATTTCACAGTTGTAAGGGGGTCCTGTGGTTATGGTTTCTGAACTAGTACACTTTTCCTTTTGCCTGCTCCCCTTTTGCAGAATAGTAAGCATTGGCTGCTCATTGTGCTGACTTTAAAAACAGTGGGCTGGAGTCCAAGGAGTCCCTGGAGTCCCTCCTCAACCACCACCTTGCTAACAATCTTGGGCAGGTCACTAGCCCTCAGTTTCCCAGTCTGTAACATGGGCAAGAGGCGGACTGCGGGGCTGTGAAGGTCCCTTCCACATCTAAACTGCTATGATTCCTACATGGCAATATGTAAAAAATGTTAAGGTCCTTCCTTTGAACACGATTTGCTATCTACCATGTGAAAATAACCACTTTAATATGAAAAGAGGTCTTGCAGTATTTCTTTGAGAGAGGGTTTTGAAAGCTGCATCAGATGAAAAGGTATATGAAGAGGACTAAGAAAGATGACTGGCCCAAGGTCAACTGGAGAACGGCTCCGCCAGAGATAGACTGGGCCCACCGTACAGATCGACCTACCACTCCCCTGATGTGAGGGCCTCGTGTCAGGCCTCCACCGACTTTTAGGAGTGTACCACCACCTAAAACATGTGCTCACCCCTATGGATGTTGAAAATATGCCTGTAGAGTCCTAGAGCGAGATGAGGAGATAATCCAGATTATTTAAACAATATAGTCAGAAAGAAACATAAATGAAATCTAGAAATCCCTGAGTATCTTTTTTGAGTGTCAACACTGGACAAAATTGCCAAGGTAACTAATCTAGTTTTCCCTTCATCTGTGCTATGGTTGCTAATTGAGAGATTTCTACCATCAAATGGCATGTTTTTAAATGGTCAAGTGGCCTATAGTGGACATAAAACCCAGAAAAGAGACTTGTACTTGGTTCTGGTTATGCTCTTAGGTGATGCCAAGTCACTTAGCCCATCTGAAATGAGCATCAGCATAAAACTGAGAGTAGAAACACCTGTTATGTCCTACACACTTGTTAAGTAATGACCACACAAAAAATATTCTACAAAACTCTCAGCAAGCTTATTGTACATAGCCTCCTGAAAGACAGCTCGCAGGGATGGGAGCAGAACTCATTTCACGAAAGACAACATGATGCGCCTTCCTACCCCTACCAGAAAATGAAATGAAACTGTCCTCTCCACATGTGATAGGCTCACAGACGGGCTCTCCTTACCGATTCTATGTTGAGTATTTACTTAGCACTCTGTAATTAGACCGGTGGGAACAATTTCTCTCAACTCCCTCTTTCTGGAGAGACACCTGCAATTACAGAAACAGAA
>NW_011889050.1:447642-454436 GCF_000151845.1 Pteropus vampyrus
GGAAAAGAGGGGAGGGACAACTTGCCAACATTACATAAAGGAAGTCAGAAATAAACCACTGTCTTGTTTTCAGATTTGGATAGAGCCAGTCCCTTCCAAGCAACTCTGTGCCAGGCCTTGGGCAGACCATTCCACAGCCCTGGAGATATGGCGCCAGTAGCCAAAGTGCCATTACTTAACCAAAAGAACATAAGAGCTAATCGCTTCCCAACAGTTTGAACTAAATGATCTGAAAGGTAAAATTTCACCAGTTACAGCAAATACTTCTCAGGATCTTAAATTATCTTATATTGCCAAGTGACATGTGAACCCTAAAAATAAGTTCAGCCATTCTGGATTGAGAACTGAGAATATTTTAAAATTAGACAATTGTCTAAAATAAATTAAAAGAGTATGTTGAGGGACAGAGGCATGCTCTAGTTAATTGTTGCTTCTCTCTAATCTCTCAATCCATTTGTCTAGCTCCATTCCTGAAAGTATTTAAGAGGGCAAAAGTACATTAATGAAAAATACTATAGTGCACCAAATATTTTACTGACTCTATTGATAAAAATTTTTCCATTTAATTTTTGGAAAGGTAATACATGTACTTGGTAAATATTCAAACAGCACAAAGAATAATCATGGAAGTAATTCTCTCTTTACCACTTCATATCCCCCAGATTAAAAAATTTTTAACCAAGTATTTTAGTTTTAAAGTAGATTTCTTAATAAAAGTGGACTGAAACCCAAAACTCGTATGTTAGAAAAGACATAACAAGTTAGACTTAGAGGTACAAATTGTAAAAGCTCTCCTTGCAGAGAAAAATGATTCCTGAAGTACTTCCAAAACTTAAACTTTTTTAAAATTTTATTTTATTATTAGTTTCAAGTATACAGTACATTGCTTAGACATTCATATAGTTTTTGAAATGATCCTCCCGATTACTCTATCTTCCCTGTCTCTACACCTAGCCATTACATTACTGCTGACTACTTTCCCTATGCCGTACTTTTGAAATTCTTTTAGAATTATCCTTACTATAAAATTCATATTATAAAAGTGTTAGTTATTTTAATTACAGAAAATTGTTCAGAAAAATAAGTTCTAGTAATTCAGTAAATAAGTCAGTCTTTATTTTGGAAAAATATTTTGGGTCACTTACTTATTGTCTAACATTATTTATACTCTTATAATACACTCAAAATTAGAAATGATCTACAAAACTTGGTTTGTATGGAAAGAGGAACACAGAAAATATATTTTGCTGCATGAAATGAATTTATAATTAATGAGTACTCACCACATGTGTTCGATTCAAAACAAAATCTACAAGTTTACTTAGAAAAAGGATTCTTCTTTTCTCCTCAAACTTTTAAACATAATTCTAAAACTCCCTATACACATCTTATGAAATAGTAATCTATTTTAGGAATAAGAATACATTGTGGTGAATTTTATTGTATGTGAATTATACATTTATAAAAAACAAAAACGGTTTAATAAAACCCACAGAAATTGTACTTAAGAGAAAGGAGCTGATCTGAGGCATTGGCCCAGAGAATACAGCTCTCAGCTCAGCTAAATACCTCAAGAACTTCTAAGATCAACATTTGTAAGCATTATCGGTTTGGGTTAATGCTTATTCAGAGACTCAACTTTTCATACCTGAAAGTTTACTTTGATGAAATCATGTTTATTTTTCACAATTAAAATTGCATCCATTGCCCTCTTTACCCTTAATCATTGTATTTTGTTTACATGATCTCTTTCTTTATGTTTCATCAAAGCAATTTTTTCCTTTAAGAGGTTTGAACTCATTTCCCCAAACAGAAAAGCATAAAGTTCTAAAGCATTGTATACTTAATTAGGGGGAAAAAAAGCCACACAATTAAAAGCACAGTCTCTTAGGAAGTAAGGAGCAGGAGGATGCTATCTGGAATTACGAGAAATTATTCTTCCACCTCACTGAACTTCTCTTAGATTTTGCAACCACATACACACATAGCAAACTGAGATGGGCGCACAGCCTGGGTGGGCCCCAGGACCCGGCTGTTACCTCAGAGTTTCTGTACAGGCAGCAGGTTGGCAGCACTCACTGTGGCAGCCCTAGTGGCAGCCCTAGTGGCAGCCCCAGCTGGGTCCTCATGAGGCTGAAGTTGCCTTCAACCTCAGAGCCCCGTTATATTTTTGCAATGTTCCCTATTCAGAGTTTGTCCCATTCTCCCCCAGGAAAGCGTGCCATTACCCTAGAAAAATCTCCTTTGACCCCTGAGGACCTGTATGTCCAGGGAAAACCGTCTGCCTGAAGAGGTGGTGCAGGAGCTTCGGGCAGGCAGGAATTCCAGCCCGGCCCAGCCTGCACCCTCAGCAGTAGGAAAGCTCTGAGTGCCCAGAAGAGCACAGGTAAGAGTTAGAGCAGAGGTACTAAACAGTCATGATACACATCTTAACTGCAAAGAAATGTCCTCTGACCACTCAGTGCAGCTCTAACTGGCACTCTTCTGGCACTTTTCCAGTTAACTGGCCAGAGCTGATCTCCTGAGTCAGTCACTTTAGGTGAGATGGCTTGAAGAAACAGCAGAAACTGCAAAATATGGAGCTTTGCACTCATCAATTTGAAGCAATTATTTAGAGAAAATGCAGTTAGCATTAATATATTGGCTAGGTGGAAAACCAGAGGAGAGAAGGAGCAATTACGAGGATTGTTTTATAAACTATATAAATGTCTAACCAATGAATGCACTGTATACTTGAAAATAATTAAAATAAATTTTAAAAATACACACACACATACACACACATAAAGATGATTTTATAAAGCATTCACTCTTATATGACAACTAGGGCTGAGAGCCCTAACCAGTGATCACTGGCACCTCTGTGCAAGTTCCTTTAGGCCAACCATAATCAATACAGTGAGGCTCAAGGTTCAATTGACACACATCCCAAATACTCCAAAGGGATAAATAAGGACCTTCTAGTTCCGATGGTGCTTGGCTTTCTCATGAGTTCTGGCAATAGCTTGCCTGAAACGTAAGAAAGGATAGCTCTGAGATGATTCTGACAGAAACAAACCCCTGGGAGAGTAGACAGGACGACCTATTCCCCAGCAATGGCCGCGGCAATTTTCAGCGGATCAGCCGGGCTGGGGAGGCCTCCGAGTGCTGGTTTGGAGCGCCCCCTGCGGGCCCATTAAGAGAGTACACCCAGCCCTTTGAGGGCCGCTGACGAAGTGACTCAGCAACTAAAACTCTGGCTGCATCATATTCATTCTTACACACTTGTCATCTTTATAAATTTTTATTTGGCATCTCCCTCGCACACATTTGCCATTTTTAAAAAAATTTTGATAATATCGTTCGGGTTCTTCAGAAAATACAGAAAAACACGAAAATAATTATATATAATCCCATCAGCAAAAGCAACTACTTTTAACATCATTTAATAAGCATAATTTCTACCTAGTCTAGATCATGCTGCGTTGTGATCATTGTTTATCTACTCTCAGATTCATTTCCTGCCCTTGGCTCCATTACCAGCTGACTTTTGGCTCATTGGCAAAATGTTAGGGTGGGAAGAAGGGTTAAGATGTCTGTCCCTCTCTCCACTTTGGGGAGGAATTTTCCAGCAGTGGAGGCATCTCTTCTGTGGTTCTAGCTCCCACCAGGCGCCCAGCTTCTGCGTCTGGTAACAGCACCTCTCCAGCTCTGGGAGTGGAGTAGCTTCCCGTTGTTGCTCATCTGTGAGTTGCCTCAACATAATGTTTAGCTTCTCCGCCCTTCCATCACCTGTGAAGCATTTTCCATAATAAAGTCCCTTTGTTTGAAATACCTAAAATGGTTTACTTCCTTGACTACATCATGATTGATATATGTCACATCGATAACCTTTGGTTACCACGTTACTCAACATTCTGTATCTTTAGTTCTTCATAAGCTTTTATTAATAGCTGCATAAAATCTTATTATATCACACTTTAATTGACTCACATCATTAAAGTTTCCAATGTTTGTGAAAATATAACATTGGTATGAACACCTTGCTGTATAAATTTATATCCACATTTCTAAATATTCGCTTAGACTAGATTCTTGGAAGTGAGTAGGAAGAGATGATTCATTTTAAGATTCTTGGTGAATATTGCCCCCAAATCCCCAGACAGAAAGGTTAAGCCAGTTTACAATCCCACCAGAGGTCTAAAAAACTTGTCTCACCATGCCCTTTATAGCTCTACCACATTAATTTGCTAATTTTATGGTCAAAAAAGATATCTGGTTGTTATTGTTTTAATTTAGATATTTTCTTTATATTGTTAGTGAGGCAGAACATTTTTCAGTTGTTTATTGGCTGTGTGCATTTCCTCTTTGGTAAATTATCTATTATACTACACAGTCCTTAGCGGTTCTCGTATTGACTAGGAGTTCTCAGATGCACACAGAAGTTGGCTTTGCTAAATTATGCAGAAATGGGGTTTATTGGAAGCATATCATTCAGCTCCAAAGTGGGTGAGAAGACTGGTAAATTAGGTTCAGGAAATAGATGGAACCAAGGAAACCTGGTAAGCTGAAAATATGGTCAAGATTCTACCCTGAAATGGTCTGAATAAGGTGCCACTACCAATGCTGCTCACCTGAATGATGCTCCTGGCATTACTGCTATCCACCATTGAATCCTGAACGCCACTGGCAGAATGCATATTAAACTCTTCTCACATCTTGTCACTCCTTGTAACAACTTGCAAACTCTGCATGTTTCCTTCCCTCATCTACTTCCCTATCTCTTTGAGTCTGGGCTGACATGATGACTTGCTTTGAGCAACATTATACCATTTCTGAGGAAGCCTGACAGCTTCCAGAAGAAGGTTCCTTCTGAGAATACAGCCCCCACGCCGTGAGGAAGCCCAAGAAAGCCCATGGAGAGAGGCCCAGTCATACCCCAGATGACCCAACCTCAGCCAAATTACCCCAGCTGAAGCCACATGAAATGGAAATGAGCAATCCCCACCAAGTTCTGTTCCATTTGAAGGACCATGAGCAAATGAATGGTAGTGGTGGGGTAAAGCCACTGAGTTTTGGGGTGGTTTGTTGTGTCAATAGGTAATTGAGACACTCCTTAAGGTTCAGACCTTGAGCAGGAATGGCCAGCTGGCCAAGCATTTCGAGGCCAGCCATATGCAGGTCCTCCAAGTTATCTATGCCTGGTGGTCTTTTACTCTTCTTTCAATTTTCAACAACTAGAGTAACCACTAAGAAGTAACCAAAATATATACAGTAATAATAATAATAACAACAACAACAACAACAGAGGAATTAGAATGGTATGCTAAAAAATATTTATTTAAATCAAAAGGTAGTAAAGGAGGAAGGAGCAAGAAAAGACAGGAGGCAATAAAAACAACTATATCCATATGTTCATATACAAAAACTTGTACATACATAAATGTTCATAGCAGCGTTATTCACAAAAAGTAGAAACGATCCAAAGCTCCATCAACTAATGAATGGATAAATAAATGTGGTATATCCACACAATAAAATATTATTTGGCAATAAAAAAGAATGAAGAACTGATACATGCTGCATGTATGAGCCTTGAAAACATTACACTAAATAAATACAGCAAGATACAAGAGATTATATATCGTATGATTCCATTTACATGAAATGTCCAGAAGAGGCAAATCTCTATTAATAGAAAGTGAATTCATGATATGTCTGTGGCTGAGTGGAGTGGGGGATACTGAGGGGCAAGAGGAAGTAACTGCTATTGAACATGGGGTTTCTCTTTGAGTTGATGAAAATGTTCTAGAATTCATCATGGCGATGACTGTACAAACGCGAATATACTAAAAGTCACTGAATTGTACACTTTAAGTGGGTGAACTGAATGGTATGTAAATTATATCTCAATAAAGCTGATAAAAATTTTTGATTAAAAAATATTTTTTAAAAATTCAGCTAAATGACCACCTACTCCACAAGGCCTTCCCTGAACTTCCCCAAGCAGAACACACAAACACCTACGACTATTGCAAATAAACCTATATGACACTTCATGGGACCATATAAAATTATTGTAACAGTTTCTTCTTTTGACAAATTCCAGAACAAAAGTTGACAAGCCATTTTAAGAAAAATTCTATTATGGAAAATATCACATATATAAAAGTGGGAGAATGGTTAACCTGCATCTCCATGCACCTATGACTCAGCTCATGGTATCCCCACGTACTGCCCACCCCGCCCCCAGATTATTTTCAGCAAGTCGTTTTGCATATCCCAATGCTAGTAATCCTGAGGCCCAAGGAAACTGGAAAACAGAAGTCCACAGCAGTCTAATAGGAATCCAATATTTGTTAAGTGCCAATAATTGTTCTAAGCACTTGGAATGAATTAGTTCATTCAATCCTCGAAACAACCTTAAAAGGTAATGTTATTATACCCATTTCCCTCTGAGGAAATCAAGACTTAGAGGTGAAATAACGTCTCCAAGAGCTAGTAAGTGGAAGAATGGGATTTCAAACTGAGGTTATCATTGCAATCATATTTACCTCGGAGAAAAATAATATAACTAATATAATCATTTAACTTATAAGCTGAAAGAATGGTGTTCTCTTTCCTGGACTTTAAGGGCATTTATAGGGTCCATCTGCTTGAATTATATAGATGATTTCAGTTCAAGCTGGGGCTACTGAAGACATCCCAGGAAGCCCTCCATTTGACCTAACCCTCTGTGGGCTCTAAGAAGCATCTAAGGCCACAGAGGACCCCAGGCTTGCTCCAGGAAATCAAGAGCCTTTAAGAAGCCAGAA
>NW_011889050.1:455306-461006 GCF_000151845.1 Pteropus vampyrus
AAGGGGCTGCCTTTCAGGTCAAACCTTTCCCTCCCGCTCTGGATTCCACCTCCACCCCACTGCCCACGTCAGTGATCACACTTCCATCCCTCTAGAAGCTCCGTCACAGGTGGTTATTTGCTGAGGTCAATTTGGGCACACATGAATGCTACGCTATACTGGAATGTTTTGCTGATCTACAATACAACCCAGTTACTAAAAAAACAAAAGCACTGAAACTGTGTCAAAAACATCACCTGATTACCAGGTTAGTGGAGGGTGAAGGCCGATGAAATCCTAAATCTGGCTGCATCAGCTGCTAGGTATGACAGGAAGTGAGCAGTCAGGCATTTGAGAAGAAAGTCATAAGAGGTTGTCATGGCACCACTGAGGTCTTGGAAGGCTGGAGCTTACACCATATGGTCACTGTGGCCTGACTCCTCCACCCCAGTCAGTGCCCAATACACAGCAAGGGCTCAATACCCATCAGTTGAAGAGAAGGGAGGAGTTGATTATAGAATGATCAGGTCCTCTGGATCCTGGGGTCAGCCTTCCTGAGAAAGAAGCTGCAGCCTCTGACAGCGGGCAACTGGCCAGGTTCTATAGTCAGGACATGGTATTGCTACGAGCTGGCCTGGCCTCTACCACTAGGCTGTTGTGTTCTCCTGTGGAACAGAAACAATTTCACGGAACAGCATCAGACAAGGCCACTCTGTGACTGATGAAGACAAAAGCCAGACGACTCAGTAATCACATCTCAACACAGACAAAATGTGACCATGTTCCAAACCATACAAAAGACCAGACATCCCCCACCCCGGCTAATGAGTGGCCACCAGTGCTTTAGCCAGCCCAGCTTCAGCCTCACTCCATTCTCACTTTCTCAGTAAAAATCAAAGACAACAATCACAGAATTCTCCTGCTTCCTGAAAAAATCCAATCCGGAGCAAAGCCCTCCTCCAAAGCACCAGACATAAGCTTAAATCCTGAAGTCCTAACACCCTCTGACAGACCCCCGGTGGCTCCCCATGGCACATGACTTCCCTTGTTCAATGAGTCAATAAACCCAACTTTGTTCAAATATGTGTTCCTGAAGAGTCTTTGGCTAAAGAAAACTAATAACCCTTAGCCATAAACATCCTCTCCTAGGCTACAGTTGTCACTATGCCTATATCCCCAGGCCTGGGGAGGGGAAAAAAGGAAATGAGCACAGGAGAGAGGAGAAAATTCAGTGGTAGCAGAGAAAGACTTCTACGAAGGGTGCTGTCCCATGGCCAACCTCAGGTTGTGCCATGTCCTATCCCTTTCTCACACTAAAGAAAGCCTATCAGGAAACAGAATTTAATATTATAGAATTACCCATAAGCCTATCTACACACACACAAAATAAACCATTTCACTAACTTCAGTAGTTAAACAAATTACTTGTGACTCACATTACAAGGATGGACATGACAATTAAGAAACACAAACTATTTAGTCCTACAACCACCTGGAATTAGGAGCCCAACAAGTCTGGCCTGCCTTCCAGCACATGAACTGAACAAGTTACTTAAACTAAGCCTGTTTCTCACTCTGCAAATTAAGAGAATGAATGCCATAAAGCTGCTGCGAGGTAACAGGCCGAAGGCCATAAAAGAACATGACACATGGGAAGTAATGACAGGTAGGATGCTATCGCCATGTTCACCTGATAACCATTTTTCCCACCTCATGGCCCACCTCTCCCCGCCCTAGGCTGACAACTCCTTTATGTTGCCCCATTATGGCACTCCTCTGTCAATCTGCCTTGCCCACCAGACTGGAAGCATCTGGAACATGAGTAAGCTGAAGCACAGGAGGTGTCTTCATCTCTCCCACCCTTCTCTCTCACTAGTGGCCTAGGAATTGGCACATGGTGGGGACTCAGAAAAAGTCTGATGAATGAAGAATACAAAAACTTTATACAAGCTATAGCTAAAACCAAAACTGAGTAGGTTTTATTCAAGTCCAAGTGATTCTTCCCCTTTGATACTTCTCAGAAATGTGTTTAACTTGGTTATAAACTGTTCCCAAACACTAGACTTGCAGCTTGTCCTATGCCTCTCAAATTGATCACGAGCCTGAAAATTTTTTTCATCCAATTTATCACCCACGAGATCACATTTAATAATTTCATTGAAGAAACTTTAATCAGATTTTATCTCAAGAACAAACTGCTGTATATGTCCCTAAAGCATTGCAAGTGTTTTGTTTCAAGAAAAGAAAAACCTCACTCACATTAACATTTGAAGGAGCTGCAGTTCGGTTACAGGTGTGAATGCCTATGAAACTCGCTGAAAATTTACATGTGATGTAGAGCATGGAAAGTGTTTTTCAGAAACCCAGTTTAACTTTGTTGTTTCTCTTTATGCCTGAATTTAATTCATGTCACAAGAGCAACAAAGGATTATTAGTTCTATCAAGTTTTCTCTAAGATCTAGTGCCCGTTAGGTACAAAAATTATCTATCATCCAGACCAAAATAACCTTGAAGAAAAAGAAAGCACTCCCAACAATAGGTTCCCTAACAATGTGTGAGGCAACTATTTTTAAAGAGCACCGAGAGTGAAGAAAGAGAAGGAATTCGGCAGAAGAAAGCCTCTTCAATGCTCAGTACTGATTGTTTATTCTGCAACTTCATTTAGCAGGATTTAGATGCCAACAAGTTTGGCAGCTATTATTCAAGCTTCGAAACAGAAGGCAAGCCCAGTGAAATGACTGTTCAAGTACTGTGCAAATTCAGCACAGGTGAGATTAGGGGTCTCAGCACAAACACCTTTACAACAGGATGGATTCCTGCGTCCCATGTAGAATCATCACTGAGTTGACCGCAGCCTCTCTTTTCCCTGGCCATGAGGCTTTCTGGACAATTTGCTGCTCATTAGGCAAACTGTGAAGGTTACAGAGAGGAGGGAATAAAGAGGAAGTGCAGATCACCCATTTTACTGTTTGTCAGCTTCCATGAGTAAAGAGTTGACTGATAAAAAACTGGGGAGCAGTTTGTGACTTTTGTTCAGCTGTGTTATTCTCCATTAACAAAGAAAACTAATGTTTTGTTTGACAAATTCTATGGAATGAAACTAATGTCAAGCTCTCTCAGAAATAAAGGAAATATTTATCTATTCCTTGGCTCAAGATTTCTTGAGTATATTCCACCCCTTATCAGAGATCCAATGTAAACTGAGTGAGCAAAATTGATTTTTGTTGTACCACAAAATTGCTATGAATTCTAAAGGAAAGACAAGAGTAAAAATGGCACCATACTGTTTTATTTCAACCCTCAAACAATATAAAGAGGTAACAACTTCTGATGTTGAACCATGCAAGTAATAATAAAAGAACAGATAAAATATTAACAACAAAAAGACAATCATTTAAAAGTGTTTCGCATTTCACAGCAGTGCTCTCGCAGTGTGGGCAAGTCCTTCTGATCAACTGGTTCCAGCCCCAGGGGTCTGAAGGAACTCCCTGATCTTAGCAAAAGAACCCCCACAATCTCCCTAATAGTTTGCACTCCGAGTCGCTATACACCACACTGGTACATTCACCAGACTTGTAAACCTCGTCTTAAAATATGTAACCAGGTACTATGTGTGATTACAATGAAAACTAAAAATAGACAGACAGTGGCAGAAAAGTAAACTCTGATGTTTCCGGTAAGGCATCAGGGAATCGCTGCCAGCTGGGCTCTTCATTTTACTAGTTTAAAGTTTTCATTTATATTATTCAGCAAACTCAATATTCAGAAGCTTAACCAGCAGGCTCAAGTTAAAAGTTTAAAAGACAGTTCCCTTCTCTTTTTTTTTTTTTGGTAAATGTTTCATATAAAACATGAAATCAATTTCTACTTTATTAAAAAACTGAGTATTTTTAATAGTAAAAATATATGTTTATATTTCTTTTTAAAAAAAGACATTTAATAACATATTTCAGAAGACTGAATTTAACTCCCCAACCCCCCACCCAGCCAGCTGTCCACCTGGCACAGACACATTAAGGCAAAGGCTCCTGGAGAGGCATGTCCATCTCGGCTGAGGCTGGGGACTCAAGGCGAACACTTCACTCCTGCGGTCAGCAGAAAGGCTTCTCCCTCACATTCACTGAGCCGTCCTGCATCCCAAAGTAGACTCTCTCAGCCATATTGATGAATAGGCCTGTGTCCACCACACCTGCAGGACAAAGGACGGAAGGAAGCATTAAGTTTCAGCTTCCTCTAGCAAGAAAAGAATCAAGGATCACAGGGTCAGTAGAAGCAACTACCATTAGCAACACTGGACAAATGAATAGAGATTCTGATTATTTTTATTTCTTCTTACAAGCCATCTGTCCCTTGCCATCTTGGCTTTCTTTTTAAAGGCCCATCATGTGCCAAACTTTTTCCTTTCTCAAGGCCTTTGCTCATGCTATTCCTTTTGTCTGGATTACTCATTTGAGAGCTTCAAGGGGGTTCTTCTCTATCCTTCAGATACTAGATGACAAGTCATCTTTTCGGAAAGGTCATTACTCTAAGTAACCCCTAATCCCAGTTAGTCTCAATCATACTGTCAGCTTTAGAAGTTTTCCCCAAAGAGCCCAAAAAAATATTTGCAATGTGTATACCCAACAAAGGGCTCACATCAAAATATATAAACTACTCTCTAAATCAACAAGACAGACGACCTAGTAGAAAAATGGACAAAAGACTTAGAGGTACTTCGCAAAAGAGGCTATCCAAAATTACCAATAAACATAAAAAACGGTGTTTAAACTAGTCAAAAGGGAATGCCAATTAAAACTACAAGACACCACTATATGCTCACTAGAAAGAATATAATGAAATCTGACGAGGATGAAAAGACACTCCCACATGTAGACAGTGGGAGTAAACTGGCAAAGCCGCTTTGGAAATGTTTGTTAATACCTCTCTGACACCAAACACACTCACACCTAATGATCCAACAATGCTGCTCCAGGCATACAAACAAGTCAGGTAGATGTATGGTCATCAAGAGTCATGTACAAGAATGTGCACAGCAGTACTTTTCCTAATAGCTAAAAACCGGAAACACCCAAACACCCATCAACAGTAGAATTCACATACAAACTTTTTTCCACACACATAAATAAGATGGAATATTATTCAGCAATGAGAATTAACTACAACTGCAAACAACCTTTTCTGAAAATATTTACATATCCAGTTAACCCTTTACAACTCAGGGGTTATGGGTACAGACCTCCCTCGCAGTCGAAAACCAGCAAATAACAGCCGGCCCTCTGCAAACGCAGATTCCCAGCTGCAGAGCAAAACAGGCTTGGATCGCACAGGCCAACTGAAAAATCTGCACATAAGATAGACTGGCGCAGTTCAAACCCCAAGTTGTTCAAGAGTCAACCACGTATACACATACTACAATGAGAGAGTAACTGCTGAACTATTAGAGTAAAAGTCCGATGGACTCAGTGTGTAGGGAAAGTGGCACCTGCACCTGCTGCTGGCAGACAGGCAAAGTGGTACAATCCACAGCGAGCGATTTAACACCATCTAGCAACATCGGACACACTTATCTCTTCTGACCTAGGAACTGCCTTCTAGCAAAGGAAAGGAAACAAATATCCACTAGTGGGGAGCTGGTTAAATAAAGTATGCGATGGCCATAAAATGGAATGCCATGCTGTTATTTTTAAAAGAACGAGGAAGCTCTTTCATGAACCATTATGG
>NW_011889050.1:461851-464469 GCF_000151845.1 Pteropus vampyrus
GCCCTGCTTCTCCTCCCTTGATCTTGGTCCAGCAGCAAGTATTACAATGGGCCGAACCAGGAAGAGAAACAAGAAAACGAATCTCACTGATGCTCCTGGTGGCACTGTACTAAATGATTGAAAATCTAGACTCTCTTTTTTTTTCATTTTCTTCATTTTAAGTTCTTAATAAACCTCTGAACTTCTCTAGGATGTAATTTGTACTTACTGAAATGGAGAGCAAAGTATGAAAGAAATTTTCTCATGAAGGACATCTCAGGGTCTCAATAAACCAAGAAAGGTCTGAGTAGCAGCAACAGAGCTACCTAGTGGGCACTGCAAGAAATCCACCTACGGACGAACAGTGCCACCACTGCGTTTGTGTGCATTATCGTTAGGGCAAATCCTCCTATTATATTAACAGTGACCTCTTTGTCTTCTCTTCCTCCTGCCTTCTTGGCTCTTTAGTTCTTCTACTAAAAAGATAACACAAAGTGAGAGAATAAGCATAATTCAACTCATCTTCGATTTAAGAAATCTGGTAAAAGATTGTCAGTGGAAGACTAAAATAGCAAACTAAAGTAAGGTTGGAAGAATTAGCTCTTTATTAACTTAGAATCTAACATATTTAATTAATGGTGAAGATAGTATCCTTTCTTTCGTTGAATAAATCCAACAAACACTCCCTTGTGTGCTGGGTTCCACTTTAACTTAATCCTCCCAACAATCCTATGAGGTAGGTACTAGAATTAGTCTCTTTTACAGAAGAAGATACTGAGGCACGGAGATATGAACTGCACGAAAGTCACACTGATAGAGCATAGCTGGGTTAGGACCTGTACTCAGGCAGTCTGCTCCAGGATCCACTCTTAGCCACTACAATCTGCTACACTGACCATATCTGCCTCATTAGCCAGCTCTGGCCCAAGAATATTCCATGTCATGAAATAGTCCCAGTTAGAATCTTAGTCTCTCGATATCATAAGACTGATATTTCTCGCCTCTCTCTCCTTCTTTTAATCCCCTTGTTTGAGCCCAATATCTCCTCCAGCATGGAATCTTAACTGACCTCTACACTGCCCGCCAAGGTCCCTGGTACTAAAGCAGCATTAGAGACTCTCCGCTGCGCCACATGTTCATGTCACACAACCCCTCTTAGACCTGGTTCTCGAAGGAGGAAGGACTAAGAGTTCAGGGTCGGGAGGTGACCTAAGGCTCCCACCTCAGTGCTGCCACAAATCCCCGGGCAAATCCTTTAACCTTTCTCAATCTGTGTCCTCTCGATAACTATGAACACTCAAACTGGGGACTCAAATGAAACATGTGTAAACACTTAGTGCAATGTCTAGATTACACTATGCCGAGGACCAGATCACAAGCCACCTCTCCTCCATGGAATTCTCCACAAAGCAGCAACTTTTGTGCACTCTAGACTCTTGGTATTATTCTAGCAGAATCTGGCACATTCCATCTTACTTGTAGGCATGGCTTCCACACAACCAGGCACAACAGCCCCGATTTGCCACAACTCTCCCTAAGGACAGAGTCCACATTCTCCAGATGGGAGCGCTCCTGTAACGCGTGGCACAATATCTTGCTTGTGGTCTGTATCTTAAGAATGCAGGTGAACTGAGTCATTCTATCCTACTGCTTAAGAAGGGTCCTGGAAGGGACGGCCTTATGCAGAGAGGGTGAACGCCACTCATGTTACCTGGGATCATCTTGATGGTTGTGTTCACTTCACTCCACTTGTGCACCCGGTCAAACTTCCAGTCCAGGATAAAATTTCCATTATCTGTTACCACGGGACCCTAGAAGATAATTTTCGATATTTACTGAGGATGTAGATACAGGTAGGTAGAGAGGGGCAAGGAAGGGGAGGTGATAACCAAAGACAGGTATCCTAATCAACTTGTTCCAACCAATACTCCCGCCCCATGCTTTCTAGAAGGCAGTGCTATAAGCAGTAATAAGCAAGAGCTTCAGAGTCAGAATTTGAGTCTTGATGCTACACAAGTATAAATTCTCAGAGAAGCCATTAACTTCTGTGAGCCTCAGATTCCTCAACTGCAAAAATGGATACTCATGCATACTGCATAAGGCAGCTTACGTATAAACTATATGAGTAAGCATTTACCACAGCGAGTGTTCACAGTGAGAGCTTAACAATTTTTAGCTATTTTTAGACTGAAAAACTACAGCAACAGAACAGGCTACCAACGTGGCACAATCTTCTCACAGCTTCACGTTAAGTATCATCAATAATGTAAGACAATGCTATTTTACCCATCGGTCAGGCAGTCCCATCAAAAAGACAGGAAGCTGAAACGGGTTCTGAGGACAAGAAGGCAGGGGGTAGTTTTAATTAATCAAGAATTCCTCAACAGCTTTGGGCGCTAGGAAGTACTGAGGACCACAAATGCTGACAGAACGCTACAGTCAAAGGCAAAGAAACTAGGAATGCCCGCAGCCTGGAGAAGGGGCGGGAGCTCGGTTAAGAGCTCCATGCTGAAGATGCTGAGGCTCTTGTCTGGAGTAATCCCAGCCATGACAGAGAACCTCCAACAACCTCCCAGCGTCAGAGCTCTGCACAGCCACCGTGATGAGGACAGCAATTTAAAAAGTCACAAAACACCAAG
>NW_011889050.1:464519-473142 GCF_000151845.1 Pteropus vampyrus
AGGTCCCTGGTACTAAAGCAGCATTAGAGACTCTCCGCTGCGCCACATGTTCATGTCACACAACCCCTCTTAGACCTGGTTCTCGAAGGAGGAAGGACTAAGAGTTCAGGGTCGGGAGGTGACCTAAGGCTCCCACCTCAGTGCTGCCACAAATCCCCGGGCAAATCCTTTAACCTTTCTCAATCTGTGTCCTCTCGATAACTATGAACACTCAAACTGGGGACTCAAATGAAACATGTGTAAACACTTAGTGCAATGTCTAGATTACACTATGCCGAGGACCAGATCACAAGCCACCTCTCCTCCATGGAATTCTCCACAAAGCAGCAACTTTTGTGCACTCTAGACTCTTGGTATTATTCTAGCAGAATCTGGCACATTCCATCTTACTTGTAGGCATGGCTTCCACACAACCAGGCACAACAGCCCCGATTTGCCACAACTCTCCCTAAGGACAGAGTCCACATTCTCCAGATGGGAGCGCTCCTGTAACGCGTGGCACAATATCTTGCTTGTGGTCTGTATCTTAAGAATGCAGGTGAACTGAGTCATTCTATCCTACTGCTTAAGAAGGGTCCTGGAAGGGACGGCCTTATGCAGAGAGGGTGAACGCCACTCATGTTACCTGGGATCATCTTGATGGTTGTGTTCACTTCACTCCACTTGTGCACCCGGTCAAACTTCCAGTCCAGGATAAAATTTCCATTATCTGTTACCACGGGACCCTAGAAGATAATTTTCGATATTTACTGAGGATGTAGATACAGGTAGGTAGAGAGGGGCAAGGAAGGGGAGGTGATAACCAAAGACAGGTATCCTAATCAACTTGTTCCAACCAATACTCCCGCCCCATGCTTTCTAGAAGGCAGTGCTATAAGCAGTAATAAGCAAGAGCTTCAGAGTCAGAATTTGAGTCTTGATGCTACACAAGTATAAATTCTCAGAGAAGCCATTAACTTCTGTGAGCCTCAGATTCCTCAACTGCAAAAATGGATACTCATGCATACTGCATAAGGCAGCTTACGTATAAACTATATGAGTAAGCATTTACCACAGCGAGTGTTCACAGTGAGAGCTTAACAATTTTTAGCTATTTTTAGACTGAAAAACTACAGCAACAGAACAGGCTACCAACGTGGCACAATCTTCTCACAGCTTCACGTTAAGTATCATCAATAATGTAAGACAATGCTATTTTACCCATCGGTCAGGCAGTCCCATCAAAAAGACAGGAAGCTGAAACGGGTTCTGAGGACAAGAAGGCAGGGGGTAGTTTTAATTAATCAAGAATTCCTCAACAGCTTTGGGCGCTAGGAAGTACTGAGGACCACAAATGCTGACAGAACGCTACAGTCAAAGGCAAAGAAACTAGGAATGCCCGCAGCCTGGAGAAGGGGCGGGAGCTCGGTTAAGAGCTCCATGCTGAAGATGCTGAGGCTCTTGTCTGGAGTAATCCCAGCCATGACAGAGAACCTCCAACAACCTCCCAGCGTCAGAGCTCTGCACAGCCACCGTGATGAGGACAGCAATTTAAAAAGTCACAAAACACCAAGAAGAAAACACATCAATATAAAAATGTACCAAGGAAGAGTTAAAAATAATTTTTATTTTCTATATCTCTCAAGCTTTTTATATAGTTATGCCTGTAACTATGGTTACTTATTATTTGTTATTTTTGACAAATAGGATGGGAATCATATCAAAATACCATCTTCCTGCTCAAGACATAACACGTAATAGTTCTTTAGTGACTATCACAACATGTATGAATTCTTTGACATTTTAAAACCCTCATTAATCCTAAGAACTGTGAAAAACTTGGTATTTTATTCTACTTGCAAGCTAACAACTTAACCTGCCACAGTTCATGGGTGCTGGCAGAAGATACAAGACACCTGGATCTGAGACACAGGCCTTAGAGCAGCATCAGTAGCAAGAGTATCAGCATTTGCATCACTTCCCCAAGACCCAGGTCCTTTAGCTGGCATGGTGTTGGCCCGGTGATACCCGCACGCCGTGTATTGCATTACATGAGAGGAATGTCCAACTTATGGAATTTGAATATAAGGACTAGTAAGCCTGTCTGAACTGTGCATAAGAAGTAGACATCTTTATTACATGTAGAAGTAAACTTTCCCTTTGCTCTGGGAGGATGTACTACACCTTTCAAGGTTGTTCACTTTATAAACCTCCTTGAATAGTTAAAACAAAAACAGTGTCTCTGCTTGTAAGAAATGTAAGGGATTCATAGAGAATTATTTCTCAACAATTTTAAGACCCTCTATAACAGGGGTCCCCAATCCCTGAGCCATGGACCAGTAAGGGTCCGTGGCCAGTTAGAAACAGGGCCACACAGCAGGAAGTGAGCGGCCGTCTAGCAAGCAAAGCTTCATCTGTATTTCCAGCTGCTCCCAACGCTAGCATCACTGCCTCAGCTCCACCTCAGATTGTTAGGCATTAAATTCCCATAGGAGCGCGAACCCTACTGTGAACTGCGCTCATGAGGGATCTAGGTTGAGCGTTCCTTATGAGAATCTAATGCTTGATGATCTGAGGTGAATCTGAGGTGGATGCTAGCATTGAGAGTGGCTGCAAATACAGATTAACATTAGCAGAGAGGTCTGACTGCACAGAGACCATAAAAAATCAGTTGCTTGCAGACTCATATCAAAACTCTATCAGTGAGTGGCAAGTGACAATGAAGCTGCATCTGGTGGCAGGCTTTACGTCAGAATCTGATACTTAATTTAGTCTGCGCATGGCCCACCCATTATTTTATTTAGCACTTCCATTCTTACCTCTTCCTCGCACTGCACACTTGTCTCAGTCACAGTTTTGGCAAGCCCACAAGCTAACAGTAGCCAAACTGTGAAAAACAAATATCACTGGAGAACTTCTTTGGAAAGGGGGAAAGACTCAATGATGAGACAGTGGAAGACTAAGACTGCCAACAACAAAAAAAGCTGTATTTAAAGAAAATATCAAGAGTCCAACTTAAATTACAGATTCATTGCAACAGGTGATTCACATTCTCCAAGCCCACTCTGTATAATATGTGGTGACTGGCTATGTAACAAAGCCATGAAACCTTCAAAATTGCTTCACCACATGGAGACCAAGCATTCGGCATTAAAAGACAAGGCTTTGGTAATTTTTCAAAAGAAAAAAATCGTGAACATAAAGAACAGGAGTCATTACTGAAGGCAATCACTTCATCAAATGTGTCTAACTGCATTAGATGCGGTTAGTAGCTAACCGCATTACTAAAGCTAAGAAGCCCTTTACTATTGGTGAAGAGTTGATCCTGCCTGCTGCTAAAGACATTTGCTGTGAACTTTTAGGGGAGGATGCAGTTCAAAAATTGGCATGTGTTCCTTTTTTGACTAGCACCATAACTAGACGCACCGATGAAATAGCACAAGATATTGAGGCACAACTGTTAGAGAGGATTCATGAGTCACCGTGGTATGCAATCCAGGTTGACAAGTCTACAGATGTTGACAACAAGGCAACAATGCTTGCCTTTGTGCGACCTATTTTTCAGGAGGATGTGCAAGAGGACATGTTATATGCACTTTTGTTGCCAACCAACACCACTGCTACAGAACTATCCAAGTCTTTGAATGATTACATATCATGAAAACTGAATTGGTCATTTTGTGTCAGTATATGCACAGACGGAGCGGCTGCCATGACTGGACAGCTTTCCAGTTTCACTACTCGGGTCAAAGAGGTTGCTTCTGACATGAGTCTATGCACTGTGTCATCCATAGAGAAATGCTGGCTAGCTGAAAATGTCACCTGAACTTAACATTTTGCAGGATGTGATTAAAATTATCAACATTAAAGTACATGCCCTTAACTCATGTCTGTTCACTCAACTCTGTAAGATGCATGCAGAGCACACACGTCTTCTCTTAGACATTGAAGTGAGATGGTTTCTAAAGGTAGATCACTGGCCAGAGTTTTTGAGTTACAAGAGTCGCTCCAGAGATTTTTTTTCCCAAAAACAGTCACCATTGGCAGCACATTTCAGTGACATCAAATGGGATAACTTGCTTACTTGTATGATATACTCAACCTGCTCAACCAACTCAATCTATCACTTCAGAGAGAACGACAACTGTGTTCAAGTCGGCAGATAAAGTGGCTTCATTAAAAGCCAAACTGGAATTATGAGGGTGACAAGTGAACACTGGGATTTTTGACATGTTTCAAATATTAGCAGAGATTTTGAAAGAGACTGAGCCAGGACCTTCTTTCTCCCAGCTAGTACACAATCACCTATCTCAGCTTTTGAAAGAGTTTGAGCATTACTTTCCAACCACAGAAGACCCCAAACTGGGAAGGAATGGATCCGTGCGACCCATTTGTGAATAAGCCAGGTGAATCCGTTCTATAAGAGAATCAGCTGCTCGAGACTGCGAATGACGGTGGAATTAAAAGTATGACAACTTCTAATCTCCATGCATTCTGGATTAAAATCAAGGCGGAATATCCTGAGACTGCCACAGAAGCACTAGAAAGCCTGCTTCCATTTCCAACATCCTATCTTTACGAAGCAGGGTATTCTGCAGTGACAGCAACCAAAACGAGATTACGGAGTAGACTGAGCATAAGCAATGCACTTTGGGTGCCCCTGTCTCCCATCACCCCCATATGGGACCATCTAGTTGCAGAAAAACAAACTCAGGGCTCCCACTGATTCTGCATTATGGTGAGCTGTATAATTATTTCATTATATATTACAGTGTAATAATAATAAAGTGTACAATATAATGCACTTGAATCATCCCAAAACCCTACTCCTTGCCCGCATCTGTGGAAAGATTATCTTCCATTAAACCGGTCGGTCCCTGGTGCCAAAAAGGTTGGGGACCATTGCTCTGTAACTTTATTTTTTCTAAATATGCATTTTCTTTTTATTTTCCAAAAAGTGTCCCTTTTGGCTCAGTTTCCCTCTCTAGAAAACACCCTGCCTTTCCTCTGCTTATCGGTAAACTACTAAAATGGACAAGTCCAAACAGAGCTCCCCTTCTGTGTGTCAGGAACTATATAGAATCTAAGATTTTCCATACTTGCAGGGTAACATGTTAGCTTGTTACTGTACCATGGATGCCAGGGAAAGACGTGAGACCTCTGGGTCAGTGACAAAGGACTTTATTACTCACAGCAAAAGCAATAGTCAGAGCTTCATGTTTGTTTTTGTTGGTTCCCATGCTCCCCACATACCATAGAAATAGGCTTGCCAAATTTAGTAAATAAAAAATACAGGATGGTCAGTTTAATTTTAATTTTAGTTAGACTCACTGCTTTTCTACACTGAGAGGAAGTAAGACTGTTCTGTGGGAAGAGATGAAGAGGCGTTACTTCATCTCTCAATGTTACTCACTGAAGGAAAGAAAAAACTGGAAAATGGACCAGGTAGAGTGATCAGGGCCTTGCATTCTCTGCCTGCTCAGCAAGAACCCTCAGGGCCCATAGTGGAGTGTCTCCTCCAACATTCTGAAGCCTACATTTAAACCAGCCTTAATTCTCATCTAAAAGACGTGCTTGTGTATAGAAATAAAACTTTTGATGTTTGTTATCTTTAGCGTTTGTCTTTTGAGTTGCTCTGTAATCTTAGTGAGGCCAGAGAATATGTCCTACTTTTTATTTTTCTTAATCGTTCACAGCATCTTTTATAATGTCCATATATAGATGCTACTTAATAAGGTCTTTTCAGATAATTGATGCCTTTTAGGATGAATAGCTTTTTAGCTTTTACATTTTTAGGGATAATAGTAAACAAAGAATAAATTCTTTGGAAAGTATTTAATTTGAACACATTAAGAAACCATTTTTAGGCAGGAGCAAGTTTCTTGATCTATGCTCTATAATAACTAACACATTTCTCTTTTTGGTCTCTTATGTTCCTAATTACCTCATATATTCTTATGTTATCCTTTCACATATACTGGTATGTGAGCAAGCCTGCAAATGAGTAAGCCTGCTCACATTTAAGGCTGGATAACTTTTTTTTTCAATTAGAGCTGACATTCAATATTATTTTACATAGTTTTTAGATTATTAATTTTGCTTTATTTATAGGTAAGAAAAGTTCTCTGTAACCCACTTTAGAAGCTAAAGAGGAATATTTGGATTAAGTATCTGGAGTACATTCCTGAGGAGGTATTCACCTCCCCCAAGAAATTCTACTTCTTGTCACATTTAACCACAGAATTAGAGAAGAGGAGGAAAAAAGAAAATTATACCATGAAATCTGAAAACTTTCTGGCCCAGGGAACTTCCCAAAGCCCAAGTTTAGCAGATGTTAACCAGGGTGATCCAGGTTTCAGGTACAAAGGTCAGATCTCCTGAGGAGTGTCAGACTCCCAAGGGACAAAAGAATCATTCCCCCATTTGTACAGAGGATGTGCACAGCATTCAGTATAGTCTTATCTATGTGAGTTTGAATACAGAAATAGTCAAAAAAGCCAGCACTCTAAAAATAAATAAAATGATTTAAAATAAATAAACACAAGTCGACTGCCTAGTCTAGGCACAAAGGACCTGACTGAAGCAGAAAGAACACCACAATGAGAAACTGTGGGCACCAGAGAACGTTTAGGACCACAAATATTAACACAATACTGAGAGCCTGGAATGCCTTCCAGAAACGTCCCTGGCCACTTACCGCCTTGTTGACAGCCATTCGAAGTTCGATCATGCCTCCAAACTTCCGAGTCACAGCTCTGCTCACTGGGACGTAAGCCATCGGGATGACCTCGATGGGGATTCCCTTGTGCCATTGATCCCCAAGGTTCTTTGAATCTTTCCTGAAAAGAATGAGTCAAAAAATACGATAAATGTATATAAACTCAGCAGTACAGATAAACAACAAATTATATGGTGAAAGGGCAAGGGAAGTGAGCAGGGATAAGTATATAGAGGCTTTAAATGTAGTGACTATGTTCTACTATTTAAGAAAAGGGTATTCAAAGTAAATTGATTAGGTTTGTGGCTATACAGGTGTTTATTACTAATGTTCCTCCTGTAGCTATATTTCACAAGCAAATACCTTTTTTTTTTTTCTTTTTTAATTAATGTGCTCAGCACAAGAGCCTTCTACCAGATTCCTTGAAGGAGAATCTGAAAGCCCGGTCAAAGACTGTTCAAAAGTCACATGTGACCCAGGGGAAGCAGTACATGCTGAGTCACTCACTGCCCATGGGCAGGTCTTGCCCAGCCACCTGTGAGGCTCCCTGTGAGGATCAAATGACTGATACATGAGGATGTGCTCTGTAAACAAGGAAGATAAGCTGTTTCCTTCTCATTCCAATGAACACATAAAACAGTGATATCTACCTTCAGCACGAAAGCAGAACAAATCCTCCTAGACACTGCTCTAAGTCCTAGCCATGAGTCTCAGAAAGTCAGTCCCTCCATTTCTCTATTTCCTCCTCTGTAAAATGGGGACGAAGCCTGGGGTCTGATCTACTACTTTGGTGGGCAGTTCAGAACACTGAAAATTATACCTGAAATCAGCGATTACAATGAAGTGACTTGCATAGCCAGCCACAATCTTCTCCTGCGTTAGGCAGCCTCTGAAAATGAACACAGAGGTAAGACAAAAACTCGATTTGGGAACCAAGGCCAGACACAGGAAGCCCAAATCCACTTAACTCTGGCGCTTACCCAACCCCATCATGCTGTGCAATGAAGTGAATTATGTCCCACCAAAACTCTAAGGTTGAAGCTCTAACCCCTGATATGACTGTATTTGGAGATGGGGCCCCTAAGGAAGGAATTATGGTTAAATGAGGTCATAAGGGTGAGGCCTGATCTGATAGGATTAAAATCTTGGATAAGAGCCATGGGAGAGCCTGCTTACTCTCTCTCCATCAAGAGGACAAAGTGAAAAGGCAGCTGTCTGCAAGCCAAGAGCCTCTGGAACTGTGAGAAACTTCTGCTGTTGAAGCCACCCAGTCTCTGGTGTTTTGCTATGGCAGCCCAATCCATGTTGCTTCTAGTAAATGGATTGTGGAAACATTAGCCTGTGTCTGGGAGAAACCTAGAAACCAGACAATGGCTCCAGTTAGGCCAGGCGGAATGCCATCTAAGATACATCTATGGAGAAGCTCTGTGCTGAAGAAGTCACCTACACATGGCATAACCCGGGGGCCTACAACTGGAGAAGGATAAGCTTCAAACAACATGGCCTACTGGCTATTTGACAGTCAGAGTGATGAAGCAGAAAGAGCACATTGAGCTTTTAAACAAATTCTGTGTCATTTCATCGTCTGCTTGATTTTAAGAACCAGCAGAACAGGATTTCACCTTCTTCACCTCACCTTTCCCTACTCCCCAAATAAGCACTTAAGAAACGTCCAATAAATGTTTTCTAAATGAATGAATGCATACATCCTTACCTCCTCACAGAGGTAAGAGTAGCTTTCAAACAAAGTCACACGCTGGTACCCACAGACCTAATAATCTAGCCACAACAATATTTGGTTTAGCTGGCATAGTGTTAAAGCTTAAATCAGCAGAAGAATGCAGACACAGAAAACCCATTAAAATGAATAATCTCACTGAAGAAGTCCAGGTTCCTAGTGACCAAATTGCAACTAATGACCAGAGA
>NW_011889050.1:474592-476465 GCF_000151845.1 Pteropus vampyrus
CTGGAAGTCCTCTCCTGCCCCAACCACCCAGCCTTCACAGTCCCACTCAAACTTTACCTCTTCCCACAAAACCCTTCTAAGTAGTGCCGCTCTAGAGCTAGGAGCACTCAAATTCATACTGAGGCTCTGCCAATTACAAAAAGCATGGCCTTAGGCAAGTGCCTTGCCCTCTCTGTGCCTTTTCCACATCTGTAAAATGGGATAATAATGGTCCCCACCCTAATGCTACTAGAGATTAAACAGTTTACCACAGGTACTGTACTGAGCACAATACTTAGTATACAGTAAGGGCTCAGTAAATGCTAGCTATGAGCATGCTACTCACCCTCATCGACTTCGGTCTCCTCTGGATTGCCCATGTGTTTAACTGTCTTTTTCATAAAACTTAATTTTAATCTGTTTTCAAATGTCTATGGCTGCCTCAGATGATTACTTCTTTTCTCCACTTGCTGGTAAGCTCTCGGGGCCGGCTCACACTCATATCTCTGTCCAAGGACCAAAGGAAGCCCTTTGGGTGCAGTCTTGGGCTCGTCCAATGCCCCTCTACCACACTCAAACTGAACCCTCATGGTTAGGCCACAGGGAATATACTGGGAACCAACTACCTCTCCGCTTGTGACCTAGGCCAGGATTAACACTCAAGGTCTCAAGAGGAATGCTAATATGATGAACCGACCTTACTCCTAGACTCGACAAGATATACAGAGCCTATGAACAAGTGAAAGCCATAAAAAAGGGGCAGAGACAGAATGGCCTCTCTCTTACCTCTGGGTGTCGGTCCAGGTCACTGAGAGTTAAGCCGTGCTGCAGGATGAGCTGACGGGCCTATGGAGGACAGGAAAAAGCATCCATGATCATTTATCCTGAGCACTGACAAGGATTTTCAAAATTCTGTTGGATTTAAGTGTCAAACACTGAGTCCTGACCAAGGCTCCCTCCCAAATCCCAACCTGGCTCACTAAGGTAAAAGATCTAGACCCACGAAAGGCAAAACAAGGTTAATTCATCCTGGGAGCCAGAAGAAGCCAAACAGTACACAAAAGAGCTCCTCCTTAGTGACCTGCTATTTAAGACGATAAATAGCTGTCGTGGCCTCCTACAGCTTCCGGTAACACAGTGTTTTAAAAATTTCCTAAATCTGCAAAATATTAGAAAAGTTCCTAAAAACAATCCAACAGTGTGAAAAAAGACTGAGGATGATCTACAAAATATTAGAAAAGTTCCTAAAAACAATCCAACAGTGTGAAAAAAGACCGAGGAAGATCACTATGAATTGATGTGGAGTGATTTTCAGGCTATTCTATTGAGTAAAAATAAGTGCAAGAATATATACACTTGGAAGAGTATATAAAGAAAGGCAGGACTTCTGGAATGGCTAAGTGAGGAGCATGTCAAATTGAGAGCACCAGACTGGGCAAAATTTAGGATGTTTGGAAAAAGTCAGTACCACTGACTTTATAGACATGTGTCATAGTTAACCTTTCAAACAGGCTGACCAAAGGGGAGAGCAGTGGTTACCACCACATGGCCCCAAGCAGGATCCATAGCTGGAATAAATGCACCATGAACCTTGGACCACCCAAGTCCAAGTGATGAGAATATATGTCATTGTTTACAATATGCAGAGGAACCAAACAAAGGATGAAAGAAATTTTTTTCAAAGGCATGTCTTAAAAATATTTCTGCTCACAGTGAAAAGCACCTGAGATTAAGAATCAGAAGGTCTGGGTTCTACCTTAAATGAACCAGCCACATGACCCCTGGCAAGTTTTCCATCTACCAAAAGATGGAGATGGACAAAATGACCAATGTAATTCCTCAAATCCAAAATCCTCAACGCTAAGAATAAAATACAAAGACCTGGGATTTGCAA
>NW_011889050.1:478025-490875 GCF_000151845.1 Pteropus vampyrus
TGTTACTGTTTCATGAGGATGCCCTATTGTCCACCTAAGCTATAATCAGCGCACAAGACACCACATTTTACATACTCTTGTTACCCTACAGCAGTTAGCATCATATTAAACCAACAGGTGAGTAAATAACTGATCACTGTGAGATCAATCAAAAAGGAGCCACTTAGTATAAACCCGTGTTAAGGAATAGATGCTGAGGGAGGTCACACAGTGATAAGTTAGGAACAGATCGAGGACCAGAAATACTGTCTCCTGCTTTCCTGTCTTGTCTAGGGACTAGGAATGCAATTAAGAAAAAAGGAATATGGAGAGAATGATAGAAGAAAAAGAGAGGACAGCCCTGCTTATAAACGGAAATGAAGTCATCTTACATAATAATATGCTATTAATAATACTATTAACGATAATTTTAAGAGGAATTCTTTGAGGTCTTGGCATTCCTCCTCTAACTGAAGTGCTCTGCCTTCTCCCAACTCCAGCACCTCATACCTAACTCAAAGGATGTCCTTTCCAGGAAGTCTTCTCAATCCCATGGGCAAAGAGGGGCTCTCCTTCCTCTAAAAAGCACATTATCGTTAATTCTTCTCTACTATATTATTTGTAAAAATGACACACATAAATGCAGCATTAATTCATCCAGCAAACACAGAGTGCCTAAGGGCCAGGCACCACACTGGACACTGGAGATAATGAATAACACCTCCCATGTACAAGGAGCCTCATCTCCCTTAAAAAATACATATACTCTCAACAATTGGTATGTCCAAGTGAACTCTGCTTCATCACCACCACCACTAACCCGCCTAGCACCTGTCCAGAGTCTGGAACATGAGAGGGGCCTATAGGTAAGTGTTGTCTACGTCACGCAGCTAGACCTACTGTAATCCCCTTTCCCACCCAAGTCTCACCTCCCCAGACAATAACCAGTAGTAATATGAGCACAGGATCTGTATAAGCTTTAAACGGTATGTATCCCATTCACAACACAGAGGACGACCCTGTACAATGACTGCAAGATCCCACTGGGTTGAGACCCTTTCCCTTAAAGCGTGCTTCCATCAGCAAGTCCTCCAACACTCCCTTCTCCCCACCTTTGATTGGACTCCCCCAGAGCCCCCTGCGAGTGGCCCTGCCCACACAGAGAAGTCATGCTCACAAATAGCATGGGAGTCATCCTTCCTGAGTGTTAGGGGTTAAACTGTGTTTCCCTAAAAAAAAGATATGTTGAAGTTCTAACTCCCAGGACCCCAGAGTGTGACCTTATTTGGAGACAAGGTCTTTACAGAGGAAACCAAGTTAAAGTGACATCGTTAGGGTGGGCCCTAATCCAATAGGACTGGTGTACTTATAAGGGGAAATTTGGACAAGAGACCATGTGGACATGAAGGCAGAAACCAGGGCGCTGCACCTACAAGCCAAGCAATGCCAAAGATTGCCAGCAAACCACCAGAAGGTAGGACAAAGAAACAGAACACATTCTCCCTCACAGCCTTCGAAGGAATCACCCTTGCCAAATCCTTGATCTCGGATTGCCAGCCTCCAGAACTGAGACGATAAATTTCTGGTTTTTTAGCCACTCAGTTTGCAGTGCCTTGTTATAGCAGCCCTAGGAAATTATGACACTGAATTCAGCACAACAGCCCTGTCATGGGAGTACCGACCCACCACTGGCTCTGTCAGCACGAATGTAGCCTCTATGCATGACTGAGATCAGCATCTACTGGGCACCAGACACGCTGAGCTCACAAGCTAGGGGGGTCTCATCTCCTGAGGAAGTAGAGCAAACACCTGTCAGCCCCTTCCAGCTCTAGAAAGTGCAGGGAGCAGAAAAGCTAATGATTAGCTTGTGCTTATGAAAAAGGACAGGAGGCAATGTCTTCTGACCCGCAATCCCACAGCTGGTGCCTCCAAATGCCTCCTGTGCTTAAAGACAGCGGCACAGTCAGGCTAGCGGTCCTTCTGCTTTTCATCAATTCCACAAAAAAATATGAAAACATCTTCCTTCCTACCACCTAACCCAAGGGGGCTGAAGGCCAGCGTGAACAAAAAAATAGCTATTTTTGGCTTAGACCAGATCTGACTTACTTTCAAATGCGTTTTTTAAATTCTCCTCTTCCAAAAGCTTAACTTTAAAGGGAAAATTTTTACAAATCCTTTAAATTCCTATAAGTTTACTTGCATAAAAGGTAGGGCACAAAATATTTCAATTTCTTTTCAATCATTTCAGGAGACTACATCTGGCTCAACTTAACACAAAAGTTTGGGTTTGAGGAGGAAAAAAACAGAAACAAGAAAGTAAATGAACAAGTGAATTTTTAAAAGCCCTGTGAACTGTGAACGACTCTTCCATCTAATTAATTAGAATCAACTAGCATTTTCCAGTTTGGGGACACTTGTTAATTATCAACTTAAAACATAGGTGGATTAAGAGGATGACGCTATCTTAAGAACAAAAGATCAAATTTCCAATTAAAGAGAGCAATATGAACACCTGTATTTGACTCAGCTTTCCCAAAACCTCTGTAAAACTATAATAAAGGAATTTTTCTTAAAGGCATAAACCAAAAAAAAAGAGAAAACAGCAAAAACTGGTGCACAATGGTAAATAGCAGAAATGAGGAAGATAAATCCTAAGCCAGTATTGGGGAAAGCTAAGAAGCAACCAAATAAACAGCACAGACCCTTCCAAAAGGTTCAGACTCAGGCACCGTGAACTTCAGGAAACGGACATGATGGTGGGAGTAAAAAAAGAAAGACTGGTTGAAAGGCTACTTGGGAACCTGTTACATCTCCATATCCTTCTCTACTAGTCCCAGAGCAATATGTTTATTCTCTGGAGAAGGACAGACAGTAGGTCTCAGGACCAGGCTGCCAGGCACAGCTGAAGATGGTGGTACTCCATAAGTAAGATTTTGTTGCATAGCAGCCATCCCAAAACTCAATGGCTTAAAAGAGCAAACATTTATTAATTCTCATGATTCCCTGGGCTGACTGGGAAGTTTCTGGGCTGAGTGGTATCAGATGGCCTCACTCACATGCCTCAGCCACTCATCTGCCATGAGAATAGCCAGGGCTTGTTCACATGATGGCAGAATGGTTTCAGCAGCAAGAGGAGCCAAGCCTCTGCTGTCACATCTACCATTTGGTCACATTCCACTGGCAAACAAGCCACATGATCATAGTCAAAAAGATTCTGCAAAATGCTGTACACACTCCTTTTTCATCTACCACAACTACTACACTGAAAACAGGGGAATTAAGAGCAAGTTTATATCCAGAATAATGACAGATATCTTCCAGCCTTCTTACCTGCTTGGCTCCCAGGACATGGGCAGCCATGCATACCCTCCCAAGAGGAAACTGGGCAGTCTTCTCTGGAAAATCTGACCAGCCAGAGGAAAGACAAATGATCTGACATCAGGAGTTCTCCCAACGTAGGGGCTTCACAGGGAGGCCTAGAGCAAAGATCACCCCCATCCTGAGAGCTAGTTTCCACTCAGTTTCTTGGCCTATCAGTCTTCAAAATGAGCAGACAGCTAAGGAACATCAGAATAAGAAAAGTAGGAATATAATTTTTAAAAGACCAAAGCAATCTAATAATATTTTGACTGTGCTAGTTGTTATATGACTGTTTGTCAAAACTCAGAATTATATGCTAAAAAGGATAATTTTACTGTATGTAAATTATACCTCTGACAAAGTATAAAAAAATAACTTTCAGGAAACATATAAGAAGAAATCTTAAGAACAAAATTATCATTGACATCCTCAGAGAGATAAGAGAAGAAACCGAAAAATTGAACCCACGAGAACAACAAAAACAACTTTCAGAGAAAAAATGTAGTTCTTGTTTGAAATTTATACATATGAGAGCAAAGGATACTCAACAGAAAGGTTAGAAAAAGAAAAAGCTGAAAAGACAAAGAGACAGAACAGTCCACAGGTACCAAGAACACAACAAGGGTCCTAGAAAGACCAGAGAAACCAGAAGACAGAAAATCTAAGAAATTAATAGAAAAAAATTCCCCAAACTGAAGAGTGAAATTTGCAGAATGAAATGTCCCAGCAAGTACCCAGCATAGTGGACAAAAATAAATGCACACCAAGACACAACACAGTGAAATCTGAGAACACTGGAGACAAAGAAAAGATAACAAAAGGGCATAAGTTCGGAGAAAATAAAAAAGTTTTCATACAGAGGATCAAGAATCAGAATAGCTTCAAGCTCGACAGCAAATTGAAAACCAGAAGACAATAGAGAAATGTGTTCAAAATTCTAAATTACTTAACATAGAATTCTCTATTGAATCGAATAACCAACTTCGAAAGAGGCTAAAGAAATTTTCAAACATCCAAAGTGTCAACAAATTTGCATTCCATGCACTTGAGTAGTTACCTAAAGGATGTGCTTCACCCAAACTGAAGAAAACATAAGGGTGTGGAGGAAGAGTGAGGAGGAACAGGGCCAAGAAACAGGATGATCCAAAACAGGAGGAAGTAGAGGCAACTTCCTGGCTGCGAAGGGAGGCCCCAAGATAGCAGCCAAGGGCAGCTCCCAAAGCATTACCAGCTCCAACCACCCGAAAAGACTTGGCCAAGAAGATGAAATTAACGGAGTGGAATATCCACTGTGTCAAAAAGAGGTGAGATTTTCCAATCCAGGTAAGAAGAGCTTAGGGGTAAATTAAAAAGGAGTATATAGCCAACCAAGCAAAATGAAAAAAACAAAGGTAACATTTACTTAACTTTTGAGAGAACAAAATAATGGGCAAGTAAAGAGGAGTAATCATAGCACACTATGCCATTCAGTTGTAATTGGATGGTCATAATTCTGTAAACATTGAGTAAAGCCTCACCAAAATGTAACTACTGGAAGATTGGGAGAGAAGGGTGTGTGTGAACCATGAGATCAAAGTGGTAAAAGATGACCAAATGCTATCTTCCATTCATCCATTCAGTGCAGATTTATTACATAAAATTGAAAAAAATTAAATAACAATAAAAGCATGTCATTTTAAGATAGTGGAGCAAATATCGAATCAGCTAATGCAGTTTTAAAAGTATGTCCATCTAAAGAGTAAGAAATGGTGGTAGTCAGGGATGGGGAATAAGGGGAATGTGTGTATGTGTGTGTGTGTGTGTGTGTGTGCGCGCGCGCGTGTGTTTTAATAAAAAGACTTGAATTATTTGATTCTTCAATTCATGTGTGTGTACAGTCATGTGTCACTTAACAACAGGATCCATTCTGAGAAATGTGCTGTTAGGTGACTTCGTCGTTGGGGAACACATAGAATGTATTTACACAAACCTAGATGGTATGCCTGTACTGTGATTGTGTGTACTATACTATTATACTACTAGCAACACCACAAACATGTGAGTAATGTGCTGCGCTACGAAGTTATGATGGCTACAACATCACTAGGTGACAGAAAGTTTTTGGCTCCATTATAATCTTACGGGACCACCATCATGTGTGTGGCCCATCACTGACCAAAACATTATGTAGCATATGACTGTATAGCTTTAATTAAAAATAAACACCTATATAAAATAATTTATTAAATAAGAAAAATATTAGATGATCAAGTCGCTTGGAAAAACTAGACACTTAGCTTTTCGAAAGACCAAGGAAACCAATTTTAAAAGCATCTTCTCAGGACAGCAGGATTTCGAAAGCAAAGAGGCAATGTAAAACCACTCATTTTCTAACCTGAAGCAGAAATTGTGGTGTTGTCTTCAGTCTCCTGTGTGCCCACCCACAAGAGATTTCACTTCAAGAAAGCTCTCACCATCCTAATTTCCTATCTTGTCTACCTGAAATCCCTCCTCCACTCCCTACTCTGACAGACCCAAAAGAAACCTCTCAGCCCCCTTAACAGCTCCCTCCCCTCACCAGAGCTATCTGTAGGCTGCCAGGGCTGATTTTCCAGGATTGGAAGCACCAACTACCTGCAATTCCAACGTTTACCTCAGTTTGCAATATCTCCATGATGAATTCAGTAGAGATTACACACATACCCCTTCCCACAATGGCCAGATGAGGGACAGAGATGGCTCTATCTGAGCACCTCTCTCCCTTCCCTTCCTGAAGTCTACTCTTCCTTTAGCTTCCTGAAGTCTACTCTTCCCTTAGCTTTCCCTATATTTAACTGGCTCCACTGTTTTCCTCCAACAGCCCCTAATATTTTATGGTGAAATGGCATTACACATGAACTCAAAATACTGTACCTGCATTACTGACACATCACTTAATGCCTTTTGCCTCAGTTTTTTCATCTAAAAATGGAAATAACGTTTCTTTAGAGACCATGTGATCATTTCTATATATTCCATTGCGCCTAACACAAGAGACACGGAACTAGTCACTGAGTGAATAAATGAATGCATCTAAAACCACATGTCTAAGCAGTAGTCCTCAGTAAAGAGAATATTCTCACCCAGCAATTGCACTTCCAGGTATTTATCCAAAGTAAACCAAAACAATAATTCGTAAAGATCTATGCACCCCGATATTCATGGCAGCACAATTTACAATAGCCAAGATATGGAAGCAACCCAAATGCCCATCAGCAGACGACTGGATAAAGAAACTATGGTTCATATATAAAATGGAATATTACTCAGTCATTAAAAAAATGAAATTCTACCATTTGCAACGACATGGATAGACCTAGAGGTTATTATGCTGAGTGAAATAAGTCAGACAAGGATAAATACCACATGATTTCACTTCTATGTGGAATCTGAGGAACAAAAAGAACAAACTAATCAAAAAGACTCACAAACACAGTGGACAATTTGGTGACAGAGGAGAGGGGAGATTAGAAGGCTTGGTGAATGGGGTGAAGGGTTAAAGAAATACAAATTAGTCCTTGATGGATGGATGGTCATGGAGATGGGGAACATGGCATAGGGAAATAGTTAGCATTAATATATTGGCTAGGTAGAAAACCAGAGGAGAGAAGGAGCAATTGGGGGGATCCTTTCATGAACTTATAAATGTCTAACCAATGCACTGTATACTTGAAACTAATTAAAATAAATAAATAAATTTATTTAAAAAATTTTAAAAACAAAAGAGAGATTATTCTCCTGCTCTGGCTCTCTTCTCATCTAGAACAACTCTGGTGCACAACCCCGAGCCACACTTCTGTGTCCTTGGGGACCCAGAAGATTCAGCAGCAACTGCCAAGATACAGAATGGAAAGCAGGACATACCTGGAAGGAAGTTGGAATACAGACGAGGTTCAGATTCTCTTGTTTCACTCTTTCAGCTGTGGAGAACAAAAGCCATATGGGTGGATTTTCACTCTCATTTTATTTTTCTTGTCGTGTACACATTTGTTCAAACTCAACAGCAAAGGAAAGGCCTACCCCCCTTGGACAGCTGTCTTTCATTCTGTGTCCCCACTCTTGGTGAAAAAGTTGATGGAAATACGTCGCACATCACAATACAGGGACACTAGAAAGCTCAAGGAGGTAAGTACTAACTACAGAAAGAACAATGTCAGTGTTTGCTATTATTATGTGCCTGGCGATATTCAAAGATCTTTGTACATATGAACTCTTTTAATCCTAACTCAAAGGTAAGTTACAATTATTATCCCCATTTTACAAATGAGGAAACTGAGGCCCAGAGAGGTAAAGTAACTGGTAGTTGCACAGCTAACAAGTGGCAGAACTGCAATATGATCTTCAGTCTTAACTCCTTCCCTATATTGCTGTTTACAGGGAAATGCTAGAACTCAACTTTTACATTTAGTAAAAAAACAGAATCATTTTTAGAACCCAGAGGGTTGTTAAAGGGAGTTTATTCACTTTTAGACTTCTACCTTTCAGGAAAACTTGATTTAAAAAAAAAGTCTTAAGAAAAACACAGTCTTGCTAAAATTTAAGTCTTTTTAATCACTGTGTGTGCATGCATATTGTGAGGTTTAGATGTCACTATGAAATGTGCAGTAATTCCTGTGCTTTAAAATCCTCCACACACTCAGAGCTAAGGCAGAAACGTGTGCAACACTAAAGTCTCTGTTAGGCCAATGAGAAGGCTTTCAGAAGCCATCACACCACACACCGCACCACAACCACCCCTTAAAGACAAAGCTTTCCTGGGCTTTGTGCGCTGAGCACTACTCCTTGGCAACTAGAAGAGGTTAGCACTCAGGCAAGCCTTTTCTCTGGGCTTTGTTCTTAACAAACAAGAGCAGGGCAATAAAACCTGTTGAGCAGCCACAGGGGCTGATGATTCCTGAGCCTTTCCTAAGCACAGAGAAACCCTACAGGAACCAGCCCAGCTGGCAACTGCCCATTCACTCCAGGGTCAAGCCTGTACTGACCTTGATTGCTTTGCCTGTGATCGCCTAAGGAACCCACAAGCTTCAGAAGGCTTACCTCAGAGTCCTTGCAACTACATATACAGTATCACTGATGATGATTAAAATTCTATTGAGACCTCACTCTAAGTCTACTCTTCCCATCCCCCACAGCTGAGCAGAGTAAACAAAGCCAGGGCAACCTCCAAAGGTGGTTGAAGAGGCCCAAGCATCCCTCTAAGAGAAGAGCAGGTACATTCAACTGACTTCAGGCAAGCAGCCCCTCTCCCACATTCCACACTGCTGGAGCCAAGCAGGGTAGCTGCCCAACCTGTGCCCCACCTCCTCCCTCTCTTCACCCTCGCTCCACCACCCACAGAACATGCAGTAGACAGCCAGCCCAGGGACACACCTATTCGCTGCACAGCGTGGACAATTGTAGACCCGCTTCCAATTCCCAGCACCTGGTTATTCTGCCAAAAAAGGAGAGAAAGAAACAAAACTCAGCATAAGCAACTCTATTTTGGGCCTGTTATTACCAGATTACGTTCCTTTAAGAGATGGCAGGGGTCTATCAGGCATAAGCAACTCCATTTTGGGCCTGTTGTCTAATGTTTACACTCCCTACATCCTATCAGACAAAAGGCTTTGCTCACTTACAACGTTCAGCAACTTAAGTCGGCCTCCCAAAAATGGCCTACAGATGAGCACAGAAAGTCTCTTGGGCAGGGTGATCAGAAAGGAAAGGCCCCCGGAAAAAAAAAGAGAGCCTTGGTGTACCCAGAGAAGAAAGCAGAGGTTTCTGGCTTCGGTGCCTTTTCATAAAAGCTTAACATCTAGAAGGCAGGGGACTGACCACATGCACTTAATGCTGGAGGCATCGCAGGGAACCTGAGGGACATATGAAGCCCACCATCTAGACTTTCCCCAAAGTAAGAAGAGATAAGAGTCTGAAGTAACCACGAAATAGGGAATTACATCAGCATCTGTCCAGCTGATGCCAACTGGTCTCCATGTGCATAAGCCTGCCTCAGAGAATGTGGGGAAAGAGCAAAGGCTAAGTTAAGAACATGAGAAAGTCTTCGCATGCAATAGGAAGGATTTGTAATAAACGCAGAACACTTCCTGAGTATAAACGACAAGAAACAGGCATCACACTACTGAGCTGGCCTTCTTAAGAAAAAGAGAAGGTACCTATGAGTGTACCAGGGGCACAGTAGGGGCCCAGCCAAGGTCAGTTAGACCACAAACAGCACAACAAGGTCAGGGTACACATACTCAGGAACTAATGTGGAGCTCAGTGTCTAAGCAACTTCCTGGCAACAATTTCCTGTCAGTCTAAGGCAAAATAGCTAAAAACCCAAGCAGCAGCTACCACTTATTAAGCACCTTCCATGAAGATTTATAAATGTTAATACAAGTCACAATAAGCCCTTGTGACATCAAGACCCATTATCCCCATTTCAGAGATGAATTCAACATTGCACGGAAAAATTTAAAATTTAGAAATGAGCAAAAGAGATTACGGGATGTCCACTCAGTGGAATGCAGGAGCCTGCAGGTCCTGTATTATCTGATCCTACAGGTGTGTGCGCCTTTGCCTTGACTAGGCCATTTTGCAACTCTGTAAAGACAGACTTTAACTTGTAGAAAACCACTAATAATACAAATAATTCTTGTCCACAGAACTGCAAATTAATTATATTTTGTGAGATCCATCTGATTATTAACCTATAAATCTTGTAAATTAATTTTACTTAACACTTTTTGATTGCATATAAATTTATGGTTCTTTGGTTTTTCCTGTGAACAGGTTATAACATCTTTTCCAGTTCTCTCATTAATTTAATGAATTAAATAAAATCTTTGATACATGTTTATATATGTATAAGCATCATGATTTTAGCTTTCAAAAAAATCATCTTTTAACAATATCAATCACCTCCCTACAGAATCTCACTTTGAATAAGCAACTTCCCCAAGTTCATTTTGCTGAAACATCATTTCATTCAAATGTCTCAAGAGTTTCAGCCACTAATTAACAATGAACTCATTTGGCAAGAGAAGCCATAGTGAAACTTTCTTCCTAGGAGGAAAAAAAAAGGTCTGGAAGCCCCTCAGGACAAAGAGGCATCACCACTCACTCTCCACAAAACAAAGGCCAGAGGAATACCCAAATCCAGCCTCTGTTCCACCCTCCTCAAAATGGACAACACATCAATCTAGAAAAGACTGGAAAGAATGACCAACAGTTGGAGAGAATTACAAAAAAGAAATCAAAAGCTAATGTCCCCACTTCCAGCTGGGTGTCTCCTATCTACAGAAGCTTAAACCGTCAACCTCGGTATTCCTGACCTGATATAAATAACTTACTAGCTCATCATTCCAAAATAGAGCTCGTGTTAGGTCAGGATTCCACCTGCGACAATGCCCTCAAGAAGGCAAAGCATCCAATAGTCATTTAGCTACCTGGGCAAACCTCAATAGCAAGGTCTTCATAATGGTACAACACAAAACATGCAAAATAACTGAATATCAGAAAATGCAAAAATCTTCAATATTAGAAAATAAATATCTTGACTTATTTATGCCTACGTAGGCTCAATCTCACCTGAAGCTGAGAGCTCTAGTTGTACAGTAATTTAACTGCCAGCTTCCTCATTATCACGTTCAGCTATACATTCATGTCACACAAATGAACTAGATGAGTCAGACAAGCTCTGTGCAAAGCTCCTCCTGTTACTGAACTCGAGTCGAGGAGTTCGCTTTGCCTGCACGTCAAAGCCAAAAGAGACACGGACAGGGGTTTGCAGCAAAGAAAGTAGAAGTTTATTTAGGGAAATGGCACCAAGTTTGCAGACACAGGTGAACTAGAGCTCAAAGATCTGGCTCTCTGATGGCCTCTAAGGGATAAGTTATACAGGGCAAAACTCATCAGTCATGGTAGCTAAGGGAGCTGGGTTTGTGGGCTCTACTGATTGGTCGGGACTAGGGTAGAAAGCAGTTAACCATTGCATCAGGTCCTGATGTCAGTCATGGCGTAGTTCTGTCTGGTTTCAAGTGTCTGGTTTTAAGGGTCGTTCTGCCTTCTTTGGTACAGAACTATAAGATATTATCTTTAGTTTAACTGAAACTGTTTTTGTGGTCGACAGACCTGAGGCTTTGTTTGATGCTGACCTAAGAGTTTAATGATTAAGGGAGTGGTCGTGCAGAACACAGAAAGATAAGGAAAGAAAAGAAACAAGTTAGCCCAAGCCAGTTTGAATCAAGGAGAAAGAGAAGAAAAAGTCAACTTATAGATGTGACTATTTGCACAGTACACTCCCCTGGCTTTTGGAGGAGGCCATGAAATGCAGGAAGCTGCTAGGCCCAAAGTTCTTCAACCATGTCATGTGGCCCTGGAATTAAATGACTGGCCCAGGAATCACTGTCCCAGCCAAAGCCAAAGAGAGGTGGCCAACGGGTGACTACAAGATGGCCCAACAGCAGAAGGCTGCCAAGCAGGCTCCACTGGAGGAGCAGGCCGCTGCTTCTGGTCATTTCACATGTGCAGCATCAGAACTTACCTTGTCCATTGGGTAACCTTGGAAATATTTCTTCAAATGGTTACCACATTGGAGCACCAATGCGCTAGGGAACTGGACATATACCCCAGAGATTCAACCTACCAATAATCCCAAAACCTCCACACTTGTATCCACACTCCACACAATTCAGTGAACATCTACTAGGCAGGCCCTATTACGACCAATACTGGATGAAAATAAAAGTTATCTACTATCCTGGAGCTTACCCTTTAGGGAGCTGGGAGAGACAAAACAGCGATGACTAGAACATAAGACACCTGCATAAGGTGCCTAAGAGGTATAAAGCACTACAAGCTTGAAGAGAATTTGTCCTCCCTTCATGAGGCAAAGGAAAAAAACTGAAAGAAAGAAATGGCCTGTGAACCAAACCCTGAAGAACATATATGATTTTAACAGGTAAAGGCAGAAGACAAGAAAGAGCATTCTAGGTCGAAGATAGTAATGTTAAAACACAAATCATGTGCCAGTAGCCTGCCTTTTCCAATGTTCTGGTACCTGTGGGAGAACGAAGCACAGAAGAAAATGAAACTGTGGGCTTCAGGACAAGAACCAGAGCCTCTTTTCTGTGTATCATCTCTACCTAGCTTGGTACCTAGATGTGACAGATGCTTCAAATGTGTTACATGGAGATTAGGATGAGGCCACATGAGGGCCACTATGACAAGAGCAGATGAGAGCTTCGGAAGATAATGCATCACTTGGGGGTCAACAGAGGGGACAAGATAAGGGAAACTGCTATCCTCTGGCCCTGTGGAAAGCCTAAACTGGGAAAGTTGTTAAGTCAAAGGGAAGGGTCAGCTCTAAAAACATTCCAAAGATGGAACCAACAAGACTTAGCATATAACCTACCTCAATAAACTTACAAAAGTGAGTAAATGACTTTAAGTCACAATGTGCTAGAGGAAACCATGTGGCCTTAGATGGGGCAAAGAAGACCCCCTGGAAAGG
>NW_011889050.1:493468-495638 GCF_000151845.1 Pteropus vampyrus
GCGGAGGGGGCTGGGAAGCCGCTTCTGGCTTCCCAGCCGCTGGTGCTTGTTCCGCCAGCGACGCCGCGGGTCCCGGACTGAGCGCAACCAGGAGACTGCACGTGGGAGCCCGGGACGCCCCAACTGTTCCCGCCTCCACCCGAGGCCGCGCCCCCGGCCCGCCCGGGCAGTGGGGCCAGGACCCGCCCGTAGAGGGTGCTGAAGGGCCCAGGGCGCTGCATCCCGGCGCCGGCCTCCTGCCTCCGCCACGGACCCGCCCCTGGTTCTTCCGGAAGTCTGGTGTTCACGCACACGGCCGGCGCCGGCGCGGGCCTCGCTGGGAAATGCAGTTCTGTGGCTTGGGGAGCCCGAAGCCGCGCCCCGGCGTGGACTACCAGCCCTACAAGGCTCCGCGACCCGTACGCAAATCGCCCGCGACGGGCTTTGGTGCGTTGGCCGCTATGACGGGAGAAGCCGACGCTGGTTGAATTCTGGAGGGCTTTCTGTCTGTCCGTGCTTCGGAGGCGGGCAATACCTGACCCTGTTGTTTCTCCCAACAGTAAGAAATGTGGCAGTAGACGAGACCTCAGGGCTCTTTTGGAGACGTCTTTTTGGAAATGACTTCTCTAGACTCACTCCCAAGGGAAACGCACATGGGCCCTCAGCGCCCTCTGAAGTCTATCCTAGAGACTTCCGAGGGTCCGGGACTCCAAGTTTAGAACCCCCAGCCCTAGACGTTGTCTGGCACTTTGCGGTATTGGATGGCGTGCTTTGTCCAGATCGAGCCTGATCCCGCACATACGAGTGTGACCTGCAGAGACCCCCACAATCTTGGTTGACTAACAAGGACTTTGACTGAAATTAAAAACTTTGTCTTCTTTACCTGTAAGGTGTATTGCTGTAGGAACAGTAAGGAACAGAGAATTTTTATTGTCCCCGTTTTACAGGTGAGAAAACTAATGCTAACCCCAGCTAACCCCTACTACTTGGAGGTCGTTAAAGAGCATGTATGTAGCCTTTGTGCTTCTTGCCCATGTTTATGGAATCCCCTCTGTCTGTGCACGAACTCATCTTCAAACTGCGGGCCCTCTTCCTCCTGTGTGCAAAGCACCAGTATGGGCCGCCGTTATCTCCCTCATCCTTTGCTGTGTCCACTGAGGCCGTCAGCCCTGGACCACTACCTTAGTCTCAGGAGGGAAAGTTATTTGAGCTAATATTTGAATCTTAGATTTTAGACAGAATTTGGAAACTAGCACAAAGTTCTGGCTAAGATGCTGGACAAAATATTTGGGACCCCCACTACCGTTGGTCTCTGCACCATGGAAGTCAAACTTGTGACCTTTTCTGTATCCCCTTGGGGGCAGTCCTTCCCCATTCAGGAGCAACTGTTAGTAGACAATCTCTGCTTTATCCCTCCAGCCTCAGGGCATTTGTACTGAGGCTTCCCACAGTAAGTGCTCTCTGCCTGATCCTCTGCCCTTCTCTGCACTGCCAGCTCCATCTTACCCTTCACTCAGCTGAAATGCCACCGCCTCAGTCTTCCTTATCACCAATTTATTGGGTTCCCACCCACCTATCTTCGGTCATTTTACCCATTGTTTATTTCCATCACAGAACATCCCTTGATCATTTACTTAGTTTTGTGATTTTTTTTATTATCTATCCTCTAGAAAATAATATTTCTGAGAAGAGAGACTTTGCCTTTTCCCTACAGCATCCTCCCTGTGTCTGTCATATAGATGGTCCACAGCAAATAGCTAAAGCACATATAACATTTTGTGCCTCAGCCCCACACTCTACTTCAACTATACAGAATTTCACTCTCTGCTTTGCATGTTTTACCTCCATGTCTTTGCACACACTGTACCCTTCTAACTCTCAGGACTCCACTCTGTGACTTTATTTACTCTGCAACCCTGAACCCCAACCCTAGGCAGGTTGGCTGCTCTACTGTGCTTTCAATCACTTGCACCCTCTCTGTCATAATCCATCTTGCTCTGTTCACTTGACTCTCGTTCAAAAGACTACAAGTCCTTTGATGTCAGAGACAGTCTTTTCTTAATAGATTTAGAATGCACATTGTCTGGGAGCGAACAATGTTCTACAAAATTCTACCTGCCTGTGCCTCTGTTTTCTTCTCTTCATTTTGCAATCATTTCTCATTCCTGCCCGCCTTAACCCTTCTTCTTAG
>NW_011889050.1:496123-500575 GCF_000151845.1 Pteropus vampyrus
ATAGTTCTAAACTTGGTATAAACCACACAAGTATTGCCTTTTCTCAAGTAATGGCAATGAACCTTGAGACATGGTTAGTAAGGGGAAAAGAATGAAAAAAACTTTAAATGAGGAAGTACTAAATAAAAGGAAGTATAGTTTTTGGGTGCTGGACTACACGTTCAGGGTCTCACAAAGGTGAGATTAATCTACTTTATAATCTTAATAACCTGACAAATTCTAATTTTTTTTTCTAGATTACTCAAACTGGGAAGAAATACATGTGGCTCATTTTCCCTCTTTCATGGAACCTAATACCCTTGGAAAAGAGATTTCAAGGCCAGAATGAGGGATCACGGAGGCAGAGCCCACCATCCTGTACCATTACTGGTGGTGAGAGGGAGGGCCTTGGGCAGCTTACCCCCTTGTTGGCTCCAGTATTGTCCAGTCTGAGAGAAAACAAAGGCAATGGAGCACTGTGACACTTCCCTTAATCCTGGAATGTAGGCTCCCCAGGGAGATGCACAGCCACTGTTCTGTGCCTGCCTGGGCTTCAATGAAATAGGAAAAGCTCCCTGCTTCCGTACTCCCTTCTCTCTCCTTTCTCCCTCTCTTTTTCTTCAGTGTCTTCATTTGGAACGGGACTCCCAGGGAAGGCTGTACCGAACTACAAAGCAGGTGCTGGAATGGATTTGAGGATCTTGCCAGAGATGAGTGGTGCTAGCTCAAATACACGTCAGGCTAGAGTTTGGATTACTCTAATTTTATCTAGCACTTAAGCTAATTTAGAAATGGGTACTTAAACTAACATTCCCTTAGTTTACATCTATTAGCATCCAGCTCTCACATCCTTAGATTGGTCTTTTAGAGCTTTAACTAGTGACCTGCATTGCTTCATTCCCTTTCCATGAGAGCAGGTTTATTGTCTACTAATAATTTTGAGTGACAGGTAAGGCTTTGGAAGAGGATGAGAACTTATTCCTGATAGCCTATTGCTTAAAATGAGCCATGTTTAATACATAAGTGTTACTACCCTGATATACATTTAACACCGAAAGGGAGCATAGCACAGTTCATTTACCAAAACCAAGTTTTCCTGCTAGTTGACCACATGGCCCTGAAAAAAAATGTGAACAATTCCCTACTGCCGTGTGAAACCATTTCTTGCTTAAGAATTAAGCTGCCTTTTAAAATCTTCACAGCAGTGGTTGTCAGCTTGGAGTGGTTTTGCCAAGGGGATATTTTGCAATGTCTAGAAAGATTGTCACGTCTCAAGGATGCTCCTGGCATCTAGTGGGTAGAGGTCGGGGATTGCTTCTAAACATCCTGCAGTGCACACACAGCTTCACACACACAGAATTTTCCCACCCAAAGCATCAATAGTGCTGTAGCAGCCTAACCCTGCCTGGCCATTTCCTGCTCACACAAGCTCGTTTGTGACTGCCCTCCCCACCTCAAAGACTCTCCAGCTAATATCAGTTTATTCATAGCTTGCCAACCAATTAATGTTCTTCTCTATATCTGTAGCTGTGTAGGGATAACAAGACTGTATAAAACTGCCTGTTATGTTACCATCGGGGCTTAGCCTTTGGATAAGAATCCACTGAGCTGGTGCCGGCATCAATAAACACTACTTCCTGCTTATAGCCTCGGAGTTCCGTCTCTCCATTGAAGAATCCTGCAACATTTCTGGGGGCTCGTCCGGGATCCGGAGATGGCAGTTTTTCACCTCCCTTGTCTTCAGGGTCTGGCCCCCAGGACACAGGGAGACACAGACTCCACTTGGCCCCTTGCCCGTAAAAGAAGAAACATCTCTTCCAGTGACCTTGGGTGGCCACCCCTGAAGCACAATGGAACCTGAAGAGGTGCAGGAATCAGCCCAGGAGCACCACTTGACTGAATGTTAAGGACCCGGGTCCCAGAAACAGCCTGTTCGCTAGAGGACAGAAAGGGAGTCTGATCAATTCCCGAGGTCACCCAAGTACTCTACATATGTCAGAGGAAACCATGACCTCTTGGGTACATAGGGCGGAGGGTGGAGTGTGTTTACTGTGTGTTTGCGTGCGATTGAGACATGGCCTTGCCACAAAGCGAGATTTGAGCCCCTATCTGCGGTTCTGTGGCGAACCTCATACGGCTTAGGGTGGTGTCACTGGATCTCCGTGAGGAGTCTACTCCAGTGATCTGAGCTGGGGGTTTATACCGACCCACCAATTGCTAAGAGGCACCTAAAAGATCCCTGCGAGGAGAGCGGCCAGAGATGGGCGAAGCAAATCTCTGAGTGCATATGCATCACCAACCACGGATGGAAGGATGGGTGAATAACAGAGTAAACGGACACTTTTAAGTTGTATGCTTAAGAATTTCAAAAAGGGTTATTCAGGAGATGATGGAGTTAAACTCACCCCACAGAAACCACATCCTTTGTGAGATCGACCGGCCTTCTTTTGGCATTGGGTGGCCAGCAGAGGGCGCTCTTAATAAGGAAGTCATTGCAAAGGTATCTCAAGTCACTACCAGTCAACCTGGCCACCCAGACCAATTCCCTTATATTGATTCTTAGGAGGTAATAGTTTGCACCCGAATCCCTTGGTGGAGAGTCTGCCTAAAGGAGAACTATAGGGTCTTCTTAGTCTAAGCCTTGGCACCCTCCCAAGGTCAATTGAAAAAAAAAGAGGCCTGTGTTGCCAGCACTAGGATAGACCAGGCTCCATTCTGCTAGGCCCCCGGGAGCCTATAGTCCAAATGATAGTCGGGAGCCGAACACTCAGCTGTAACTCGGCCTGTGGACCCCCTTTCTCAAAGACAAGCTACCATTATGGGAGCAACCAGAAGACAAGTCCGTCGCCCCTTCCTGCAGCCCTGCTGGTGCAACCTAGGAGGACAAGAAGTCGTCCACAAATTCCTATACCTGCCCAACTGCCCCAAGGCACTAATAAGATGAGATCTTTTAGGAAAACTACAGGTTCAACTTACTTTTGACACATGTGGCCAAGCAGCCCTAACCTTGGAGAGGCCAAAAGCAAGGATCATGTCACTCACGGTTCCCCAAAGAGAAGAGTGGTGCCTCTATAGTCTCATAGAAAGGTCCCAACAGAGACCTGATTGCCCTTCAAGAAGCCCAGAGTGTGGGCTGAAGACGACCCTCCAGGACTAGCCCAACACATTCCTCCGGTGGTGGAAGAGTTAAAACCAAGAGCTGAGGCAGACACCAAAAACAATATTTCATCCCCCATAAGGCACAAGTAGGGATTCAAAAACATTTAGAGAGACTTCTGAAGAATGGAATTCTTCGGGTCTGCCAGTCATCCTGGAATACGCCTCTCCTGCTGGTTCAGAAGCCAGGGACCAATGAATACCAGCTGGTCCAAGATTTACAAGCAATCAACCTGCACCTTGTCCTCTCCAACCTGTATACCCTCTTAGGCCTCACCCCAACTGAGGCAGCATATTTCACCTGTCTGGATCTCAAGACTGCCTTCTTCTGCATTTGCCAGGCTCCTCAGAATTAATTGATCTTTGCCTTCCAATGGGAAAGCCCTAAGAGCGGAGACAAGGGCCAGTTGACATAGATGCAGCTGCCTCAGGGGTTCAAGAACTCCCCAACTACCTTTGGGACAGCTCTAGCCTCGGATTGAAAGGCCTTCCCGGCAAACCAACACAGCTATACGTTACTCCATATGTGGATGACCTCCTCTTAGCAGGAAAGACCTATGAGGAATGCATGGAAGGAACACATTTACTCCTCAATATCCTCTGAGAAGCGAGTTACAAGGTCTCGGCTTCCACCTGTCTCAAGAACAGTGCCAACTTGGCCCAGAAAGGAAACAAACAGTCTGCTCAATTCCCGTCCCTGATGACAAGTCCAAGAATTCCTCGGAGCAGCTGGCTTCTGCAGAATCTGGATTCCTAATTTCTCCATCCTGGCCAAACCCCTCTATGAAACCACAAAGCGGGGAGAATGGGAGCCCCTACTCTGGGAATCTACACAACAGAAGGCCTTTGAAGAAATCAAACGGGCACTCACTAATGCCCCCGGACTAGGACTCCCAGACTTAACCAAATCTTTCTTTCTGTACATACGTGAGAGCACGGGTGTTGCAGTAGGGGTCTTAACCCAATTGCTAGGATCTTGGCACCATCCTGTGACTCATCTCTCCAAACAGCTTGACTTTGTCACTCAGGGCTGGCCACCCTGCTTGCGAATACTCCCAGCCATGGCTCTCCTTGTGTCAGAGGCCGACAAACTGACTATGGCAAGAATTGACAGTTTGAGTACCACATTCAGTAATAACATTACTAGAATACAAGGGATAATATGGGCTAACTAATGCCCAGATGGTCAGATACCAATGAATGCTGTTTGAGAATCCACGCATCCACTTAGAGGTAGTACGAACCTTGAACCCAGCCACCTTGCTACCGGTGTGGCCCTGCCAGCCAGACCATGACTGCATTGAAGTCATGGATGAA
>NW_011889050.1:501285-504617 GCF_000151845.1 Pteropus vampyrus
CTTTTGTCAAGCAGTTTCACCAAAGGACTCACCTTGGTCTCACTGCCCTAGAAACCACTCTGAGCTGGTACTTCTACGTCTGCCGGCTCACTAGCGTCTCCTGGGCAGTGTGTGAATGGTGCGAAGTCTGTGCCTGCAACAGCCCCAGGCAAGGGCTGTGTGCCACACTGGGGATCCAAAGTGTCAGTGGCACCCCCTTTGAGGAACTCAAAGTAGACTTCACTGAAATGCCTCGATCACGGGGCCTCAAGTATCTCTTGGTTTTTGTATGTACCTATTCCGGTTGGGTAGAGGCTTATCCCAGCCAGACTGAGAAGGCTCAGAAAGCAGCCAGACTGCTGCTCCGAGAAATTGTTCCACAATTTGGCCTACCAGTTACCATTGGCTCAGATGATGGGCCAACCTTTGTAGCAGAAATAGTGCAGCGACTAGCCAAGAATTTAAATATTAAATAGAAATTGCATACCCCTATCGACCACAGAGTTTGGGACAAGTGGAACGTATGAACAGGACCCTTAAGACTCAGTTGGAAAAACTGTGTCAGGAGACACCTCTACATTGTGACGAAGTCCTCCCCATGGCACTATTAAGAATCAGGTCAACCCCAACCAAGGAGACTAGGTTCTCCCCCTACGAGATCCTGCATGGGCGTCCACCACCACTCACCAAAGGACTACGAGGAGACCTCAAGGAAACAGATGAATTGACTCTGAGACAACAGCTTCAGGCCCCAGGGACCACCTTTCAGACCCTCAACCAATGGGTTAGGGAAAAGTTTTCTGTCAGTTTAACCACTGAAGTTCATTCCTTTAAGCCAGGAGACTCTATCTGGGTAAAGGATTGGAACATTCAGCCCCTAAAAGCCCTGTGAAGGGGCCTCTTTGCTGTCATTTTGTCTACCCCCACTGCAGTTAAGGATGCTGAAATATCACCCTGGAAACATCACAGCAGACTTAAACCCGCAGCTACAGAGTGGGAATGTGTTCCAGACTCTTCTGAGCCCCTCATAGTAACCCTCCGGAAGAAAACACCAGCTGCACCGATAGGCCAAGGGTAAGATGTCAGCTCTGCTTTGGTCACACTGGAAGCTGACCAATCTACTTGCAGCAGAAGCCTGAAGACGACATCTCGTCAGGATGGCACCCCTAAAGACTCTTTCCTTCTCCTCCTACTCCACAACATGTGTGGCACCAGACTCCCCACTTCTTCTTCCTCTTATACCCATTACATTCAAAGGTACAGGATAGGGTCCAACATTGCCACTGGCTTCTCTTCTGTAACCGGCCTACCCAAAGGGTGTGCCCTAAACGCCGTGCTCTGCACTCATTGAGGATTCTAATTTTAGATGGGGTACATAAAATTTAAATCTGAGAGTGGCCAATCCTGCCAAGAGCCTGAAAAATTAAGAATAACTTGGGCATGTTGGCGATAGACCTCAAGCAGGAAAAAGGTCCATAACCATGCAGAGGGCCCAGCAGTCAGAGAAACTGTCCAATGGCTGTGTAATTCAACCTCATCTAAGCCTACACCGTCTCCTAGGCCCCAAAGCCCACAAATGTATCATTAGCTAAAGGCCTTCTTGGGCCAAAACCTAGGGAAGAACCTCTTTGTTGACCTAGCTGAGAGGATAGCCCATGAACTTGGTGTCACTAAATGCTGGGTTTGTGGAGGAATACTCATGAGTGAACATTGGCCTTGGAAGGGAACTAGCCTAGATGCCTTTTACCTTCTCCAGTGGAATCACATGATAGCTCGCCGCTAAGAGGGTCGACCCCAGAGCTGAGTCCTCTCTTCGGAAGTGGTAGGGAAAAAATGTCTTGGCCGGATAGGTCCAGGATATGCCCAGCGGGTTAGAGAAACCCCATGTAAAAGAACGCTATTTTTAAATCATACAGACCTAAAATGGTGGCCCAAGACTCCTTCCTGGTATTGGGCCAATAATACTGCAGCTCATCCTTGCGTCACTCTCTCAACCAAAACCCGACTGTCACAAACTGTACTGTAAAGAATGGCATGGTCCCTAACCCCTTCCAGCTATCGGCACATTCTGGGAAAACCTCAATTCCACCAGCCCCCAAAGCTGGAAAGCCCCCGATGGGCTCTTCTGGATTTGTGGAAAGTATTCTCATACTCAACTCCTGACAAAATGGAAGGGAAGTTGCACCGTTGGGAGCATTCAGCCTGGCTTCTTCCTTCTATCTGACCAAGGAGGAAATGAGCTAGGTGTTCCCCTATATCAAGATTTAAAGGCCAGAACTAAGAGATCATTTGAAATAGGGGACAACAAACATGGAAGGGGAGGTAAGTGGCCACCCCACCATATTATCCAATACTATGGCCCACAGCTTGGGACCAAGATAGGAGCTGGGGTTACTGGACCCCTATATACATGCTTAACTAGATCATTAGATTACAAGCAGTTCTTGAGATCATAACCAATGAGACCGCAACTGCCTTAGAGCTTCTAGTCAGGCAAAAATCCCAGATGCGGTCAGCTATCTACCAAAACTGCCTAGCCTTAGATTATCTATCAGCAGAGGAGGAGGCATGTGCGGGAAGTTTAACCAAACCAATTGTTGCCTCAAAGTAGATGACAATGGCAAAGCTGTGACTGCCACAGCTACTAATACGAAAATAGCTCACGTGCCTGTCCAAAGTTGGAAAAGATGGAACCCTAGTAACTCTTTGGTGACTAGTTCTCCACTTTCGGTGGCTTTAAGACTTTAGTTGGGATATTGCTCCTTCTCCTTGGGACCTGCCTCCTCCTCCCATGCCTGTTGCCTCTTGTTATCCGGTCAACTACCACCCTTATAGAGGCTATAGTAGAAAGAAAAACTGCAGCAAAAGTCCTTATGCTATGGAGGTACCAGCCTCTAAACCAAAAGTTGGAAGAAGTCCTGGGTCTGAGCATCACAGGGGAGAATGTAGTAGCCTGACCCTGCCTGGCCATTTCCTGCACGAACGCGTTCATTCCTGACTGCCCTTCTCCCACCTCAAGGACTCTCCAGCTAACATCAGTTTTTTCATAGCTTGCCAATCAATTAATGTTCTTCCCTATATCTGTAGCTGTGTAGGGATAATAAGACTGTATAAAACTGCCTGTTATGTTACAATTGGGGCTTAGCCTTTGGATAAGAATCCGCTGAGCTGGTGCCAGCATCAATAAACGCTGCTTCCTGCTTATAGCCTTGGTGTCCCGTCTCTCAACTCAAGAATCCTGCAACAGTGCTGAGATTGAGAAACCTGCCTTAAATAATCCTCGAGTTGGGATTCATGGGTGGCTTGTCTATTCTGTGCATCTTCACCTATATCATCCACACCCAGAACTCCTG
>NW_011889050.1:505882-526270 GCF_000151845.1 Pteropus vampyrus
GCCGCACTCCCTCGTCAACATTTGGTGTCAGCGTTCTGGATTTAAGCCATTCTAATAAGTGTGGAGTGTTATCTCTTTAATTTGCATTTCTCTGTTGACACTTGATGTGAAGCGTCTTTTCATGTGCTTATTTTCCATCTGTAAATATCTTCTTTGGCAAAGTGTCTGTTAAGATCTTTGACCCATTTCTTCAAGGGAAGTATTTGTGTTCTTATTGTTGAGTTTTAAGAGCTCTTCGTATACTTTAGATAACAGTCTTTTATCTGATATGTCTTTTGCAAATATTTTTCTCCAGTCTGTGGCTTCTCTTCTAATTATCTTGACAGTGTCTTTCACAGAGAATAAAATTTTAATGATACCCAGCTTATCAATTCTTTCTTTTTATGAATTGTGCCTTTGGTGTTGCATCTAAAAAGCCATAGCCAAACCCAAGGTTCTCTAGATTTTCTCCTATGTTATCTTCTTGGAGTTTTATAGTTTTGCATTTTACATTTAAGTCCATGGTCCATTTTGAGTTAATTTTTGTGACAGGTGTAAGATTTGTGTCTAGAATGTCCAGTTGTCCCAGACCATCGGTAATAAATTCCCCAAGAGCTCAGGGCCCAAGAAACCTCTGTTTACTCCTTCTGGTTAACAGGTATACTTCCTGCTATTAGACAACAAAAGCTACACTTAGGCTTTTTGGAAGCTCAAAACTTCCACCTTTCAGTAGTAGAATGCAGTGGTGGATTTCTTAGGTGTTTCCTACTTTTTGTACATTTCCTATTATAGCAGTATGTTTGAGGTTACCTTGCATTGTCCCCTTATATATTCACTTGGGACCAAAAATATAGGGAGCACTGAACCATACATATTTTATTTCGAATGCCTTTAATTTTACCCGAGAAGTCTTTGAAATAAATAAGCTTATCCCAAGGCCACACTGTCCACTAAGGAGAGAAGTTATCATCTGTTCTTTCAAATTGTACTGAACTGCTTAGACTGGCTTATGCAATATGCAGCAAATAATACAGCCACCAACAATGTAAGGGGCCCCAAATTTGCTAGTGCCCTACAAAATTTAACACACATTTCTTCCCTTTATCAAGTCAGTTTTTCCCTCTCCTCAAAGAGATCTCCCCTTCTTTGTTCCCATTGAGTTACATGTCTTCTTTCTTTCTTTTTCTTCTCGATCTATTCAGCCTAAGTAGAATATTTCCATTCAGCTGCCTCAACAAATATTTAGTGAGCATTTACTATGTGCTGGGTGCTGCTCTAGGAATGCAGCAATGGGCCTCAGAGACAAACGCCTGTCGTTTTTGAAGCTCACATGGAAGTCCAGTTTCCTGCCTCCGTTGCTGAGGTCAGAGCATCTTCCAACGGAAATGATTCTGTTCTCTTAGTACCTGAAAGGTGGATGATGCTATTAACAGAGAAACTTCCAAAAAAGATAAAGTTCAACTCTCATACAGGTTAAAAATGAACACATGTTAATTATTTCATATAACTCATTGACAAGGAAACTGGTGAAGCGTTACAAGCAGTTTAAAAGAGAAGTCAAAATAATTGTAAATGTATATGGAGGAAAGGAGTGTTGAAATGAATGTGCCAATGGAGGCGAAACAAAACTTGTTGCATAATGGAACAGAGGGGTCAACTGAATCTCTACTAGATAGAGCAGGTTTTGCGTGTCTATAGGCAGGAAGTATTTTGTATTACTTTGAGTTATCTATAACTTACAGACCTGAAAAATAGCTCTCATAAAATCAAAATGAAAACCTGGAAGGGTTTTCTCTACAGTCTAAACAAGTCACAGTTTTCCACTGAAGCATAAAATTTTCCCTATAAATACCAGCGTGAAGGCTCCCATGCACCCTCTCTCTCTAAAGCTACAGAGAACTGGCACAGGATTTCTCAGATGTGGCACTAGGGACTTTTGGAGCCAGACAATTCTTTGTCGTAGAGGACTGCAGCATCCCTGGCCTTCACCCACAAGATGCCAGTAGCACCTTCACATCCTGCAGTCGTGATGACCAGTGGTATCACCAGACATTGCCAAATGTCCCCTAGGGAGCAAAACTGTCCCAGGTTGAGAACCGCTGAGCTAATAGCACAGGCCCACATGAATACCTCAGCAGCAAGCCCAACCCCTCAAACTGTAGAAAACACAAGCGATCTTAGAACAATTGTTTTCTGTCCTCCTTCTGCAAAAGTTTCTCATTTGAACACCAATTCATTTACACAGTTGCAACTCTCTACCAGCGGGTACAGTCCTCATACCCAATATCAGTGTTAGAAATCTTATGAACATTGAAACAGCCACAGACTTGTCTTCTCCCCTGGGGCACAAAGACGAATACAAAACCAGCTGTAATTAGCTGCTCAGTTTTCTCCAAACTCTTTCCCCTCCTTCATCACCTCTGTTTCCTTCCATCCCACCCCTGCCTCCTACCCTAAGTCCTCTGAGAAGAGTCTCAGCCAAACCCATTCAACTTTTCACCCAGACTCCACAGAAAGGATCACATTCTACATAGCAACTCAGAAAAAAATATTCATGAAAACAGTATTTTTATTATATGTAATGTGCTGATATTTTCTATTAAAAAAAAAAACTGCTAAATTGATTTTACAACCCCTTGTGGGTGGAGACAAGCAGTTTAAAACATACAACTTTGGGGCCTCTGTAGTTCAGGATCAGAGAAGGGCAGAGATCTCTAGAGGAAGGATTTAGTTAGTGAAGCTAATTATATGGAAGAGTAGACAGCAGAGTTGAGAAGAAGAAAAGCCTCGCAGGCCTTGGTTGGAAGCAAGTCTGATTGAGGTTTCTCCAGGAGCCTGCCTCATCCTGGCAAGTTCCAAACGCTTGGCAGCTCTCCAAGACCTACTGTTGAGACCAAATTGTACTTAGGGTAGAGGCCTCTGCAAGAATGTCCACATCTTTTTGTTGAGGAACCCAGAGTTGATTCTCTGGGTCTTTCTCTCCCTAAGGTAAACATGCCTTTCCTTATTATTCCCAGGGACCTTGCCTCCCACCTACCCCCAACCTAATGGAGTAACAGGTGCATGTGCTCTCTGAAAAGAATACCTTTTGCCCAAAACAAGTAGGTTTCAGTGGTCAATTTCAAACCTCTTTTCCACTTGGCTCTGCTTTGCTTCGTACTGGACTTGACTTTCCCAGGGCAAGAAACTCCACCCAGGGAATCTTTAAGTTAGGAAATCTTTCACTGCTGGATGACAGAAAACCCAGCTCAAACTGGCCCCAGCCACCAAGAAACTGATTGGTTCTGAAAACCAAAGAGTGTACAGCTTGGCTTGATTTGATTTCAAAAGATGTCACTATAATCCATGTCTCAGCTCAGCCTCCTCTAGGTCTGCCCAGCCTCAGATGAACGCTCCCCTTACATCCCAAGCTGACTTCCAGAAGCCGCAAGTGTGTGTCACCCATCACTTTACTTTTATTAAACCAATTTAGGGAAATGCCCACTCAGAACCTATTGTTAGGGGAGGGTTTTGTATTTGCTTACTTTGAGCAAGAGTTAGCTTCCTCAGAAGCCTGTGTACTGTAGTGAGTAGAGATAGAATAAATATCGGGGTTGAAGAAAGAAATGGATGCTGGAAGTGAAAAATGGTACATGGCTGTTTATGCATGGGTCTACAAAGAGTATCAATCTTTTGTTTTGTATCCATTGTGTTCAGCTTTATTGTATTTGTATTTTCATAGTAGGCCGTTCCAAATTCTTTTAGGAAACAGGTGGAATGGTAAATATATTTAAATAATCAATAAAATATTGAAATGGATTAGTATCCCCTGTATACACAGCCACCATCTGCTATTGTCAAGGACATAGCCTGTGAGTGAAAAATGTGGCAAAAGGGGGAAAAAAGTAGCTGGAATTAACATATTTTTGTAGCCAAACTTTATTCTGAATGTTTTACACAAAACATGGGAAAATTGATTTACAAAGCTATTCTAGCTAAACACTGTCCTAGACCAACACCACCAGATCATTGGAAATGTTGATATTTCCTTGCAGAGGATAGATTTAAGCAACCATTTTTTAAAAAATGCAAATCTCATCATGTTATTCCTGTTTAAAGCTTGCAGTGATACCCAGATGTCTTTAGAATAAATTCCAAACTTCTTAAAGAACCACGCGGGGGTTTCCAAGTGCTGATCCTTGTCTATTCCTTCTGCACCCTTCTCCCTCATTAGCTCCCTCTCTGCCTACATACCAATCATAGCCAATCAACGAATTTTCCCAGTGCACTGTGTTCTGACATGTCTTCACGCCTTTGCAAGAACTGGCGCCTCAGCCTAGAACACCCTCTGTATAACCCCTGCCTCCCTTCAGCCTTTGCCTTCATCTGGCTAACTCCTCCCCATCCTCTAAGACCCAGCTCAGGCCTCACTTACTGAATAAATGTATCACACACATACATGTACATCATCCTATATACACATATGTATTTTTGCCCACTAGAGCGCGAGCTCCTTGATTCAGAGCCTACATCTTTTTGTATCCTCAGAGTTTTATACTGGAACAAGGTAGAAACTCAGTATGTGTTTATTTGATGGATTAATGAGCGGATGGATGGATGGATGAATAGATGATGAATGGACAAAACCAGCATGTTAAAATTTTAGTGCAACCCAGAAGTTGTATAATTGCTTACAGTTTATCGAAATATGATTTAACATATAACATCATATAGAAATTATGTGATGTAATGGAAAAAATAAAGAGTTGAGTTAGAAGAACCAATCTTTAGTCCTGTCTTTCTCACTAACTGGTGGAGGCTGCCTGCATTTCTCGATTTATGGCTCCTTCCTTCATCACTCCAGCATCTTGGTTCTGTGATCACATCTGCTACTCACACTGACCTGCTTCCCATTTATTAAGAGCCTTGTGATTACGCTTGGCCCATGTGGGCAATCCAGGATAATTGCCCCTCTCAAGAACTTTAATCACATCTGCAAAATTCCTCTTGCCATATAAGATAATATTCACAAGTTTCAGATACTAGGCTATGAATATCTTTGAGGGGCCATTATTCGGCCACAGATAACCATAAGCAAAAAAGAAAAACTAAAAGAAAAAAAGAACCTCAATTTAAACCTCACACTTCATATAAAAATTAATTCAAAATGGTTCACTCCTTTTTCTTTCTGTTCTAGTACTCTCAATAGTTTGCTTTTGACACCAGATGAGTGGGTTTTTCCCCCCACACTGACCAATTTTCTGCTTCTATGCAGACGCCAACTAGGTGTCCTGTAATTCAATTCGATTCTGACACTATCTACCTGGAGTTAGTGCAGACCCCACAGGTTAAGGGCTCAGTTCCACAAGACTGCCTCCACTTCGTGTGCCAATCACAAGTCCCAGTTTGTCACCTGGGCTTCTTACTGACTGACTATAAATTAGAGGTTCCCACGACCCCCTCCTTGGGTTCAATAATTTGCTAGAACAGTTCGCAAAACTCACAAAAACAGTTTACTTACAAGATTATCAGTTGATTATAATAGGATACAATTTAGGAACAACTAGATAGGAGAGCTGTGTCAACAAAAATAAGGTAGATCTCTGAAAATTTTAGGGAGATTTTTATTCAGGCCTTGCTGAGGACTATAGCCTGAAAGCAAAGCTTTAAGATGCCTTGAAACAGTGCTCCGACTTCAGAAAAGTAAGAGGTGCTTATACAGGCTGAAGTGTGAGGAAAAAGTACATCTGGTGCTTCTGTTAGAGTACACACATTTCAATGATTAACAACAGTTTTACGTCAAATGAAATGTAGGAAAGATGAGGTTGGGTCTTATGCCTCCTGGCATCAGGGAGTCTGGGAATAATTAGGGTCCGGAAATAATTAAACTGCTTTGAAACTTAAGGTGAATTTTTATCAGGATGTAGAAAAAACAGGACACTGTTTTCTATAATCTTGATCTGTGGTGTTGTAACTGTAGGTCTATGTGGCTACCTTCATGTTGTGCCTTAATAAAGAATTTTAGTTAAAGACAGTCCTTGTCCTTCCTTGGCTACTGATTTAGTCAGATGAGTTTAGGCACTCTTTCTTCAGAAGGGATTAAACAGGGCCAGGCGTGTGGGAAGGGGCTTGGAGCTTCCATGCACTCTCTGGGGGAACCATTTTCTCAGCACTTTGTGTTCACCAACCTGGAAGCTCTCCAAATCCTAATTTTAGGGATTTTTATGAAGGCTTTTATTACATTGGCATGGTCAATTGAATCACTGGCCATTGGCGATTAAATTTATCTTTGGCCCCTCTCCCCTCCACTGAGGTGGGGGTAGGGCTGTAAGTTCCAACTCTCTAATGATGAGATTGATTCCCCTGGCAACCAGCTCCACTCCATCCTTAGGGGCTTTCCAAACATCACCTCATGAACATAAATTCCAGTGTGGGTGAAAGGAGCTTGTAATGAATAACACAAGACTCTCTTTTCATCTTTGTGCTAGGGAGCTATTTTAAGAGTTGGGAACAAAAACTAAATATTATAGCAAAAAATACTCCTTAGCTCTTATCACTTAGGAAAATACAAAGGTTTTTTAGGAGCTGTGTGCCAGGAGGAATCATGACGAAGACCAAAATATGTTTCTTATTATATCACAATACTACATTTACATAGGAAAAAAATTTCAGGATCTAGGCCTTGGTGAAGAGTTCTTAATTATGACACCTAAAACATGATTCATAAAAGAAAACTTGATAAATTGGATTTCAACAAAATTTAAAACTTTTGCTCTGTTGAAGACCCTGTTAATGATGACAAGGATGAAAAGACAAACTACAGACTAGGAGAAAATATTTGCAAACCACACATCTGAAGAAGTATAACTACAGAACTGCTCAAATTGGCCCTATCCAGTTTCTTACAAGACACTGAGTTGCTTTTCAGAGTCAACAAACCAAAACTGCAAGCCTAGGCATGAGTGGAAGAGAGAATTTTGACCTCCAGCTGCACCCAGAACCAAAGTCTTGCCCCTTCCCACAGAACCAAAGGACCAAGACATAACCAGAACATTGGAACACTTTCAGAAGCTAAAGATCCGTTGTCCAGGAAGACTTGGTGCTGACACCCCTTTACAATAAATGGCCAACTTTGAAGTTCCTCCAATTAAGATTCACCCCACCAGCGCTTCTGCATACATGTTCCTCCTCGCCCCTTAACCCCCCACCACCACCCCAAACCCTGGGTCAGAAAGACAGATTTGTAGTGCCTCTTGTCTTCTGCAAGCCAACTCAGCATTAAATAAATCGCTCTTTTCTAAAAAACTGATGTCACAGTCTTGGCTTCTATGTTCATTGGGCAGCAAACTCTTGTTTGGTAACAGAAGGACACATATCTAGGATATATAACAAATGCTCAAAAAATTAAAAATGAAGAACAGAATGCTCAAAACTTAACAGTAAAAAAAACAAAGTTTAAACTATCCAATTAGAAAATGGGCAAAAGACATGAAAAGTCATTTAAATAAAGAGGATATACTCAAGTCAAATAAACACACACACACAAAAATTCATTAACTTTATTTCAGCAAGCCATTAAGGAAATGCAAATTGAGACCACATTGAGATATCACTTCATACCTATTAAAACAACTAAAATAAAAATGGGTGAAATTACCAACACTGGGAAGGATGTGGAGAAAGTGGATCTTTCTTACATTGCTAGTGGGAATGTAAAATCATTCACCACTCTGGAAAGAACTTTGGTAATCTGTTAAAAACTAAACATGCAACTTCAATATGACCCAGCAATTGTACTACTGGAAATTTAGTCCAGAAAAATTGAAACTTATTGTTACCGGCTCAAAAGTTCATGAGCCCAACACTTCAAAAAGCCAAATTTCAAATATGGAGTTCGGAAGAAGGAAATTTATTTTGTGGACAAAAAAAAAAAGGCCACATACTAAACCTGGCAAGCTCAGGGAGGCCCGCATGGCAGTCCCTACAAACTCAGAGACTGAAAGTAACTATGTAGGATGGTCTGAACATAAAAATTCCTAACTAAAAGCAGGTCATGGTGGGTAGTCACATCCTGGGCCTGTAGCTGTCTTGACAAAGATCAGTCTTTACATTAAGCAAGCCTGTTTATTGAATTTTTGCATAAAAAGATAGATAACATACCCTTGGAATGTCAGAGTAATCCCTTCTTCCAGACCCCTCAGGGCACAACCCCCTGCGCCAGAGCACAAGACCACAGAACCCATTATGGTTATGCAGTTCCCCGCATACCATCTCTATGTGCTGTTAATTATTACTATCCTGTACTCAACAATGTAAAAGAGGTATGTATCCCTCTGTTTTACTTTCTGTACAATCTCAGAGATTTCCCCACTTTGCTTTCTCCTACCCCCTTAATCTACCACCAATGAATTTCATGTAACCCCCTTACTTCTCCTCCTTTGATTCTAGTGTATAAAATAAGCTGTAAAACTGCCATTCTCTGGAGCATTTTCTCAATCCGTTGAGATTTTATTTCCCAGCAATTGTCATCAGTTTGATTCAAATAAACTCTTATCAGACTTTTTCTTAGGCTGAACGTTCTTTGGTCAACAACTGCAATAAAGTTAATTTTTTAAAGTGATTTATTAAATGTTCGATAAAATAACAGTGTAATAGCCTGAGTTTAGGCTTCAGAGCCAGAAAGAATTATACCATACCCTTTTATTTTCTCATTTAATCACAGAGAAATGTTTTAACCTCTCTGAGTAGCCATTTCATGATCTGTAAAATAGATATAATATTATCTGTATTACAAGGTTGTTGTGAGGAGAAATAATCTATAGAGAATGTCTAGTTCACGTAAGTATTCCGCGGATATTACTTCTCTTTTTCCTTTCCCTTACCCTGTTATGAGATTTGTCATATAAAAGAATTCGCAGATCATTTAAAAATATTCTTTGTCAGTTTTCTTTATTTTAGTGGTTAGAAATATAGCGTGGGGACTCTCTCCGCTCTTACCTTTGATGATTCTATGCCCCATAAATTCCCCCAACACAGGAATTGCGGTTTACCAGGGAGCAATGCTAAGAGTTACCACCAGGTGGCAGGCCATCCTCTCTATTGAAGGACCGATTCGGTCACAAAGGTGATGATAACCAGCTGTTTTGATTTTGAAGTCATTCTCTGTTTTCTGCTGTGAGGAATTTCTGGAACAGTACAGTTCTCCAGATTTTCTGGCCCTGAGGTTTTGAATATGAGCCAATAATTTACTCAGTTAAACTCGGTCAAAAGTTTATCAAATATTTATCAAGCTCATCTGACAGATACTGTGAAAAGGGTAGGCGACCAGAGAGGGCCTTGCTAAGTATTCAAGATATATGGCATTTAGGTTATGTGTGCGTTTATTGCAAGGCGTTTTCCTATCACATCCTCCTATGTAAAGTCATACAAGGTACTGCAATACAAGGTATCACAAAAAATATCCTTCTTTGCTACCTAACTTGGGCAAAGCTAAGAATAATAGTAGTAATAATAATAATAATGATAACGATACTAATAATACTGGATAGACAAAAGTGATTAAGTTGGATTTTAAGCCAACTGTTGCACCTTCTCTAGACAATCTGAGGTCACAGGGTAACCAACTTGTTCCAGTTTTCCTGGGACTTCACCAGTTTTAGATTTAAAAATCCCACATTCAGTGAAACCCCTCAGCCTCAGGCAAACTGAGATGGTTGGTCCCTCTACCTGGGGATGGTCTTTTTCTTCCTCCCGGTCTGAGGGGATTTCAGAATGACCTTCTTGTGGGTTGTCACTAAGCCTGTCTTGTCATGGGGCCTGCCAACCAGGGCACCATATCTAGCTCTCAGGTAGACCTAAAGCTACCTGGGACAGTGTCCACAAGCAGGTATGAGAGAGAAAAAGCCTGGGAAAATGCAGTAAAGTAGAGGAAGTCCACTCTGAGGATTAGGAATTTGAGCTGAGCCCTGAATGAAGAGAAGGAGACAGCTATTCAAAGTTCTGGAGGAAAGCACTGCAGACAGAGGGAATGGAAAGTGTCTAGGCCCTGAGACAGGGAGAAATTTAAAGTGTTAGTGAAACCAAAACATGTTCAGTGTGGCTGGAGCAGAGTAAAAGGGGAAGAAATGTAGGTGGTGAGTTCGTTAGGGTAGGCAGGGGCCAGATCGGGTCTGGCCTTATGGGCTTTGGTAAGGAGTTTGCAATTTGTTCTCAGTAAAGAGAAGGCGTCGAAGAACCTTAAGAGGAGGAAGGATGTGATCCAGTCTGTGTGCTGAAAAGACCACCCTAGCCTCTTTGGGGAGGCGGAGGGAGGGGGGAAGGCGGTGGGGGAGGGTGGACGGGGGCGGGATGGACTGTAAGAGAGAGAGCTAGAATGGAAGCAGATAAACCATTCAGTAAGTGCCCGCTGTTTGAATCAAACTCATAGTGTCAGACTGATGTAAGTGTAAGACACCGATGCTACCATCTGAAAGTACGAAGCATTGCACAAAGAAAGAAGGACACATCTGCAACCAGGATCTCACCCGTTTCCCATGTCCCACTTTGTAGCTAAGAAGCAGCTCTTTCACTTAGCTTCAGACCTCACAAAGAGTCCGTGGTATGGAACCAGGATGACTGCTGCAAAGAAAGACACCCAACATTTAGGACACTACTGTCCACTGTTTCACCCTCGAAGCAGGCAGAACAAGGAGAGAGAAATGACGAGATGTGCCAGAAAAATGAGAGAAACAGTAAAACAAAGAATGATTTTAGGGTTCTTAGCCCTGAAAAGCACACTCACTGCCCAATCTCACTCACTTTTCCCCTTCTGTCCAGCCCAGTGCTGGAACCAAGTAGAAAACTGTTGCAGGTTTCCTGCAGAATCTCTGGGTACAGCCGCTGTACTCCTCAAAGTGAATGGGAGTGTGAATGTGGGACAAACAGCCTCCCAGCATGGCATGTGTGCATCTCCCGTGTGCCAGGTCACTGGGGCGGTCAGGTTCTCCAGGTGGTGGAGCCTGTGCTGCATCCCCAACTGCAGGGCGTTAGTGAGATTCTTAGTGGCAAAGGCAAGAGCTCTGACAGAGAGAGGAGCTTTTCCAGGTTCCCCAAATGGTCATGCTGCCTGCTTTTCTGGGAACTCCATTTCACCTTTGGGCCCGGCATGAGCATACAGACAGTGATTCAGGAATAAAACTTGGGGAAAACAGAAGCAATGAATTTGCAGTGCTAATGAAAACAACCACACATTGTTAGTCCTCAGAAATACCCCTAACCCCACCCCACTAAGACCAAGAAGTATGTGAACTACACAGCTCTGAATTCTGTTATAAAGAGCATTTGGTTAAGCATGCTTAAGAACAGCCACCAAATAAATGCTTAAAATAAGTTAGGAAGATTGTGCAAAGGTGGATCACTGGGGCCAAGAAAGCTGTCTGTCACCTGGATGAGTAATGCTAGGAACAGAGGGACAATGAAACAGAGGAACAGGAAACCAGACCCCAGTATGGAGACCAGCAAGTTGAGTCCACACACGGCCTATAAATCAATAATGAATATGCTGCAGCGACTGTGCCAAATCTCAAGGTAAACAAGGCACATGGCTCCATGGCCAGTTGCCTCTGTGGCCAGAACATTTGCTCTGGCAGGACCAGGGCGGTAGCAGCAACAGGCATCCCATGATCATGACTCACAGCTGTGTTATTGACAGTGCCTGAGAGTGGTGGCACCTGAGAATTGCAGCAGCTGGGGAGGGTGGACGACCTGCCATCCAACCACCTCTGAGAGAACCTAAATCTCATCTGGCTAATCACAAGGCATTGTTGGCCAGCATTCTCCTCCGACCTCAGTGGGGTACAGTCATTTCATGTGAAATACTTTGGCCCTGAGGAAAAGGATAACGATGTCTATAAAGATAAGCCTTCCCTTGTCTACTCTTTGGTCAGCCTGAGGTGGTTTGTGTAAGAAATGAAGGATAAGTGACTGAATCTTTGTATTTATAGGCCACTGTCACTGTAAACATGGGTCTCGTTGAAACACCCCATCCTGATACTTTTACCACTGTATTCAGTCATCAATATATCAATATGTCTCCCTGACTCAATTGTGAGCTTCCTGAGGGCAAGGGTGGTATTGGACACCTCCAAAGCCTGGCACTCTACCTGGTATATAATTGATATGATAGTCTGGTCCAGGATTTTCTCTGTAGTCCTACCTTCAGGCTGCTACCACAGACTGCTTCCAAGTGGGGCTTTCCTCCTACCTTGACTCCAAATTAGAGACAGGATGGAGACTTCTTAATAAAAACAAAACCCAGAACTTTCAAACTGGACAGTAAACTGAGAATCTCCTCGTGAGATCTGGATAGCTGGGCCGTGACATTACACCTTTGTTCAGGCCCTTAGTCTTTTTCCTCTGCCTGTCCAGCTGTGAAGAAATTCTTCCTCTTATACCTTGTATCACAGTAAGACAGCTGGAACATACAATTCCTGCTTCAAGAAGGACTGGGCAATGATACTTTAAGGATCAGGGCTTTTTTTTTTTTAATTATGAAAAAAGTAGCAGATCTTTACTTGTTAGTTTTTTCCCCCCTAGTATTTGTTGACTTAACAAAACTCATAATGAAAAATCTACTATAAACTCTGATTTTAAATATATATATATTTAAAATGAATCATGCCATTTCTACGTTTATTGGATTATCATATACATGTGTGTGATCTGTTGTTTATTCAGCCTACAGCTAAAGGCTTGGTGATTGTGTGGGTTTTCAGAAGCCTGACAATGATTCCTTGGTCCCTGAGGTTGTGATGCAACATTCTAAGAAAGAGAAGGTAGCCTGGCTACAAGATACAGCTTGACTACAAACTCAGGAGACCCCCTCATTTATTAAGAGCCCAGGAAAATAAGAGAGCTTTGCCTTCTTAATCTCTTAACTCTTCCTTCTCCAATACCAGCTCTGAGCTCCCCACCCATTCTAGAATGCTTTTCCTTCAGGATCCCTCAGAGAAACTTTTGATAACTCCAGTTGGTCTTAGGGACTAGATGCCAATTCAAAGGCCTTTGACTTTGTCTAATAAAAAATAAAACAAGAGGTGGGAGACTTTCACATATGGGAGAGTTCCATGTCCTTAAAAGAATCCTGGGTGTTATCAAGCATGTCCATGAGAATCCTCTGGCCCTCCCACATGTCTCCTTGTCAGCTGCATCTGTTTTGACCTCAGCTTTGCCTGTGTTCCAGATGTTACCCTTGGCCCATTCGATGTTACTATCTCTCATTATAACATTTGATGTATTAGCCAAGGTTCAGTTTCAAAGAACAACTCCCCCTAGCCAGCTTACACAGAAAAGATTTAATTCAGAATATCTTAAAGCTTACAGCACTATTGGAAGGCTTAAAGACATAGAATCTAGAAAATTGAGAGTTCAGGAACAACTCTCAAATCCTCACTGAGGAAATAAGCCACCAGGGGCTCTGCTTTGTTGGGAGGCTACCACCCCATCCCACCCCACTCTAGAACTTTTGCTATAATGTCAGAGCAAGATGGGTGCCTCTTATCTTGTCACCTCCCTGACCTTACTCAGTTCTGAATTCAAATGTTACCTGAGTGCTTATGGTTGGTGGATAGGAATCAAATTCAGAGCCCTAGATACAATGGGAAATGTAGTTTCTTGCCTGTACAACACAGAAGACACAGTAGAAGAGGCTGGAGCTGATGTGGAGGGGTGCGATCTACAGGATCCATTGTCCATGGCCACATTTCACCTTGGCTTTACTCCCACTGGAAATCTTATCCCACCCTGGGACCTTGTTAATTCAGTGTGAGCTGTGGGCCAGAACTGAAATGAAATTTCCTACAGGCCAGAGAGGAGACAAATGTGGCAGAGAGGCTTCTAGAAGGCCTCCATGAATGAGGAAAGGCGGTAAGCGAGTGGACAGCAAGAAGCAGCAGCAGCCTGTGGAGCAGGACCGTGTCAGCTGGGTGCGGGTCTGAACACAGCAGGGAACTGTCCCTTTAGACCTTTTATTCTCCAAACTAGAGAGGCAAAGGAACTTAACTGGAACCACAAATTGGCCAAGCCAGGTGGGCGCTGAGACTATACCTGTGAGCATCTCAGGAATATTTGCAGTAGAGAATCTCTAGAAACACAAGACTTTTGGTTTAGACATGCGAGTTATATTTGCCTGATACTAAATTGATTGGACAATATTCTGGTACAAATAAAGAAGCTACTTACAAATTCACTTTAAAATAACCTACATTATTGAAGAGGGGTAATTCTTTTGTTGCGAGGTTGACTAAAAAAATGGAATCAGTTTCTCAGCAATATACTCTCCTTTTTTCTCTCCCCCTGGGTAAAGCAGAGTAAAGTCCGTTTCTTGAGACTTCTCAAAGACTTTAAAATAAATGTACTTCTAAATCACCAGGAGATTGCAGGACTAGAGTGGGCTGGGTTTCGGAAAATTATTTTTCTATGGGACCCTTTTTTCAAGAAGCACCTCTTGCGATTAATGTTTTACAGAACATAAGAAATAATTATATTTCCTACCCCCACCTTCCCCATGCCCCCCAGCTTTCTGTTCTTTTTACAGAACAAATCCTCAGTCTGACATGAGAGGCCCTTTGCTATCTGCTCTCCTCCTCTGTAGCCATATTTCCCACGAATTCTGTTCAAAGATGTGCTTCGGCAGCCAAATTCACCATTTCTGGAACCCATCAAGTCCATGCCTATCCTTTATTCACTAAAGAAGGCTTTATTGGGTTCGTTATGATAATAAAGGCCTAAATCTTAAGGTCCTGTCCTAGGTGTTTAAAAAAGAAATATGTAGATCTACGAGGTTCTGGGAGGCCCTTACAACTCTGAGAAACTTGATATGAACTAAGAACCAGCCTTAAGAGCTAGAGTTTATAACCAAAGGACATTTCTGAAAGCTTCCCTTTTGATGATTTTGGTTATGTACATACTTTGGTTATACAGAGGACCGATTATAGCTTCCTCCTTTAGCCACCATAGAAAAGCAAGCAAGCAAACAAATAATCTCCAGTATCTCCACAAGCTTAGTAAATCCAAATGCCTGCATGCTGAGTGGTGTGGCGTGGCCAGGGCTGGCCCGGAAGTCAGTAGGTCCTTGTAGCACCGGACACTATTCCATTCACAGCCTGTCTGTGCTGCACTTCAAAAGGTATCTTTCAGAGAGAAGATTCTCTCCCACCATCAAAGAACCTTTAGTTGGGGTTCTTCTCTGCTCCTCCTGCTGAGCTGCTTGTGGCTACTTGGTGCACATTCAAGTTCATGAAGTAGTTGGCCTTTTAACTTAAAAAAACAATTCTGAGGAATATGGGAGGCCAGCGTGGTATATAGAAACTGCCTTTCTTTCTGCCTTTTTTTTTTTTTCCCCCAGAGCTAAGCTCAAGTTTTCCCTATTAAATGGCAGGTTTTTTCCCTCAATGTAGCAAAAAAGGAGATGGTCATTGGGAGGTGGCCAAGGGGTGAAGGTGAATGATGCTGACCTCGATTTTCCAGCTTCTGTCAGCTTCCCCAGAATAAACTGGTAAAGAAAGATAGTGATCCTCCAGGCCCCACCCACAAGCGGTCACCACAGCCACACCTGCCTTCTGGGTTTCATGAAAACAGATGGAAATCAGTCATTATTGGCCTCTCTGAGTGAAAGTGGGGCTCACCTCCAAAGTCAGGTGAGAGTCAGCCTCCTGAAAACACAATTACCAAGGCAACAGGAGGAGTGTGTTGTAAGCATGCACCCCCTGCTTCTGGAATTCAGGAGCTGCTGCAGACTGCTGGGAAAAGGGGACTACAGACTCATCTTACCTTAAAGCACAGCCAGCCACAAGAGAAAGACAGACCGGGGGCCAAAATGAGTAGGTCGGCTGCCATCCCTCAGAATGCGGCCATTGGAGGAAGGCATTACAGCGTGGGGCGGTCCTGGCCTTCGCTGAACTCCTTTCCTGGAGGCTCTCTAACCTCAGAACCAAGAGAAGGGCGAAGGTCCCCGAAGTCTTGGTCCCCGTAGTCTTAATCCCAGAACCGTCTGGGCAAACACTGCTTGTTCAAATTATTCATGTATTCATTTGTCATTTAACCACTATTTATGAAGGGCCTACCCTATGCCCACTGGTACGCGGTGCTGAGGAGGCAGCCGTTAACCCGAGGGGCCGGACTCCGGCTGGGCAGCCCTGACCCACTGTGCCTCGGGAGAATGGACGGTATTACCAATTGAGGAGGAACTGATGTGCAGGAGTTAGAAATTCAAATAGATGAAAATGTAGAGCCAAATGACCTTTGAGTTGGACGGGACTGTCAAGATTATGTCTCTACTTCCTTATTTTCTGACAGCTGACGTTTCTGTTATACCCAGAAAGATGACACTTACTGACTCATGAGCAATAGCTTAAACATGGAATTATTTTTTCTAGTTCTGAATCAGCACTGATTCAAACTCTTTTCACCAGCCTTCTCTATGACCCCTTGCATTGATTTTTAAGGAATGTAATGATAATTATTCTGTAACCATAGAATAGAGGGGGAAAGGAAAGTGTTTAATTTTTATACCATACACATCCAAAGATAACTAATGTCCCTGATACCATTAATGTCATGGCTTTATCAAAATCAACGTACAAGTGATAGGAAGAGAAGAGGTAGGGAAGAAAAGAAGGAGAAAGAAATAGAAATAAAGAAAAAAGTCAGGAGCTTGCCACGGTGACTCTGTATGATTATGAGCAAAGCAAGGTTGGAATTTAATAATGCTATCTCCTGGGCCTCTCATAACCACTGTGCCAGAGGTTAGAGATCTTTCTGAAAATCGATGAGTAAAGATAACAGCCACCCATTCTCCAGATCTCAGCACCTAACTTTGAGAATGTGAAAGCCAGGTATTGTGCAACATGCTTAAAGAGGCATCAAAATTATAATAGAAAGATACGTTACATTTTCTTTATTTACATTTTGGCAATTGAGAGGATAAAAAGCCTTAGAACTGGAGGCACCCAGAAAAGCCATCTTAAAGTTGATATTTAGGGAGAAATTTATTTTATTGTGTATTTACAGATATCCAAGGAAGGCAATTCCATAGCTTCCTGGATAAATCACTCCAGTGTTTAATAGCTTCCTTAACTTTTTCTAAATCTACTTTCCTGAGTTTATTTAAGATGCTCTGGTTTTATGATCGGGAGTGTTACTCTTTTACATTTTCACAATTCAGCATTACAGTGCAACAACTGTCAATGGACAATGTGAGCCTCTCAAACAGTGAGCTTTATGTGAGTTGGCGCAGGTGAATTGGGAAGAACATAAAACACAACCTTGTTTAACTGGATCGGTGGATGAAACTTTTTTTGTCAAGAACATGTAACAGAGCTCTTGCCTTGAGCTATCCTCAGTCGCTGCATGGCCTCTTGTCAAGGCAAATTTCATGTTTCTTTTTTTTTTCATTTATTTGAAATATATTTGTTTAATGTACAAGGGTTTTTAAAACTTCTGTTGAACTAGAAAAGGCAGGAAAGTCATAGGTCTCCTATTTTTCTAGCATAGCCCTTATTTCTCAGGCTACACCAATGAAGAGAGTCACAGCCCAAGAGATTGACCCTCAAGGCCCACCCTATCTTCCTGGAGCTCCAGCTCCCTAGTTGGCCATGCTAAGGTCCCACCCCAGACTTCTTCCTCTCCTTAGTATTAGACACTTTTTCTTTTGTCTGCCCACTACCATCGCCCCCATCAGCAGAAGAGGAATCCTAATTTCCCTGTAGAGATGCTCCCCTCCCCCACCCACTGTGTGCTGTCTTGAGGGGATTGTTGACCAAAGGGGCTCTGCTCTCCTCTAGCTGAGGATGAACTCAAACCAAGCTAGGTCGAATATCTCTCTTTCCAGAGAAGGTGAAGTTTAACAGTGTGGCTCCAAGAAAGAAAAATGATCAAGGTGGTTTTCTTCTGATGTTTTATGTCTAAAGAGACAGTCCGTTGGGTCCTGCTTCCTAGATTCCCCCAAAGCGGTTTTGGTTCCTTTACTTTCAAAGACGGTTGTTCAGTTTTTCCTTTAATCCTGTAAGCTGTCCAATATCCTTCCAACAACAATGTTTCTTTAAAGTTTTTCTCGTAAAATAGTTGATTTCTGTGGCTTGCCACAGAAGAATCCTGATATATTCTCTCACAGCCTTAGGATCAATTATCCTCAGGTAGCACAAGTACCATAAGCCATGAAATTTGGCAACTCTAGAAAGACAGACAGGTTGTCCTCTGGCCATACAATTCACCTCTAGTTTCTCAAAGACCTAGAAACCCTGGCAGGCAGTGTGGTTGACTCACATTTGTTCTACTCCAGTCTCTGATACTTCTAATTACCTCTAACCCCTGGGTCTCCTGTGTAACGATTTTTGTTCTAGTTCATTTTGCCTCAAGTAGGATGTCCTCTGTTTTCAAATGACTGATACTGCAGCTCTTTTAGGTTAATAGTTATTTCTTTGGGGAATTTGGGACAAGCCTTTAGAAGTTCAGGTGAGAAGTGATTCTAAGTGGACTTGCATGTAACACGAAGGTCAGGTTTTACAGAGAGTGGCAAGACAAATCACAAAAGACCAAGACAAAAAAAAAAAAAGGTTTCTATGAGCTGAAATTAAAAGATCTCCAAAATATATTCCTTTTTTAAAAAAAAAACAACAACAAAAAAACCCTTTTCATTGTGGGAAATTTCAAACATATAAAAAAGGTAGACAACGAAAGTGTGTCCAATAGACACACTTCCCAGCTTCAGCAGCCACGAGCTCATGGCCAATTTTTTTCCACCTATACACTTACCTACTTCCAATCCTTTTTTCAGAATACATTGAAGCAAGTCTCAAACATCATATTATTCCATCCATAAATAGTTCAATATATGTGGCTCTTAAAAGGAACCATGATATTATTATCATATCTAAAAAATGAATAATTTCATAAGATCATTACGATGAGTTCAGATTTCTCTAATTGTCTGATTTTTTCCAGTTTGTGTTTGTTTGTTTTATCAAGGTCCAAATAAGGTATTATATCTGGGGTCCCCAAGACCACTCCTAAGTTTGGTCCTTCATTATAGGACTCGTGGAACTTAGCATACAGTTGTGCTCATAGCTATAACTTATTATGAAGAAGAGCTACAAAGCAAAATCAGCCAAGGGAAAAGACACATGTGGTGAAATCCAGAGGAAACCAGGAGCAAGCTTCCAAGAGTCCTTTACCAACGGAGCCACACAGGATGCACTTCATCCCTCCAACATCAAATTGTGGTAACACGTGCGAAATGTTGTTTACCAGGGAAACTCATTAGAGACTTGGTGCCCAAGGTTTTTACTTGGGTCTGGTCATGTAGGCATCTGCTATCTAGCATATACCAAAATTCCAGACTCCCAGAAGGAAAGCAGGTATTCAGCATACACCACATTGTTGTTATAGTGTATGCACAGCGAGCTATTCTTATCAGTTAGGGAATGGTGAGAAACATCCAAATCCAAGTTTCCAGATACCCGTCAAGGGCCAACCTTGCAAGCTGACCTTTCTAAGAATAGCAGCCTCAGGCCTGCTGTGTTAACTTCTTTCTTCACAGGTGCATATATTTTAAGTGGTTGATATCTCTTAAATCTCCTTTAATCTACAGCATCCCCTCCATCTTTTTTTTTCCCCTTGTAATTTATTTGTTGTCTCCCATAGTCTGGATTTCGTTTATTCTATCTCTGCAGAATTATTCGAAATGGTCCTCTGTTTTTTGTCTTTCCCATGAAATTGTAATTCTATCTATAGGCTTGAGCCAATTTAGTTTTAATTTTTAAAATTTCTTTTGTATCAAGGTAAGTAGTATCGTGTATTTCTACCACATGGTATATTACATCTGGCTGTCTCTATATTGGGATGCTACTGCCTTGGTTCTAAGCTCTATATCTATTAATTCATGCAAGGTAAAGAATGGCAGAAATCTAATTCTATTATTCCTTCTTCATTAACTAGAATGCTTCTATAAAGAGAAACTTCCCTCATCATATTTGATTACTCAATGATATAGTTTGTATAAAAGTGCTTGATTCACTATCCCCACCTTTTTCCCAAGTTTTAAATTAATGAGAATCTCTAAAATTCTCCAAAGGTGACATATTTTTGGAGTATCTTTTGAAATTATGGATTTAAATATATGTGATGATTTTCAATCCTGTTGATGCTCATTTTGTTCCATCTTTTCCCAGAGGGAGCCTATGTAGCCATTACTGGTCTTTGAGAGTTTTCTTACTTTCTTGTAAAACAAGTTATTCCAGAATCATCTTATACATTTCTTGCCCAAATCTGAAATGAACTGTTTCTCCAAAAATTTCTAATTCCTTCAAGTGAAAATTGGTATTTAGACTTTTGAGTGCTAAGAAGCCAAATTATTCTTAAATTTAAAAGAAGAGGAAGGAGGAGGAGGAGGAGGAG
>NW_011889050.1:526320-529870 GCF_000151845.1 Pteropus vampyrus
AAGAAAGAAAGAAAGAAAGAAAGAAAGAAAGAAAGAAAGAAAGAAAGAAAGAAAGAAAGAAAGATGCAGAATAGAGCATAGTATGTTTTTTAAAAGTGGGAAAATAATAAATATTAGCATTAGCTGAATTTGCATAAAGAAGCTCTGGAAGACTTTACAAGAAACCAATAAAAGTGGTACATATTTGGGGGCAGAAGAAGGGGTAAAGGGTAGATTTTAAAAATCATCTTTGAAACCCTTTAAATATCACAAAGTAGAATATACAGACATATAAACTTTAATAAGTCAAACATAGTCGACATTGGAACAGATTGTTTTTGCCTCTGATAAATACCAGGTGAAATTATAGGCTTGAGTTTTAGGGTTATTTTGAGTGATGAATACTTATCTTTATATTTTTTCCAAAAGGGTAATTGGTTATTTTCTTATATAATACAGATTAATTTCATTCCTGCGTGCAAGGACAAAGAAACAGTAAAATTATTAACTTAGAAACCTTAAAACAAAACTTTGTTCCCAGCCCAAATCAACACTCTATCCAGTTCAATATCCAGTTCAATATTACAGATGGCATTATAAACAAAAATAACTTAATTGGTACTCTTCACTTAATTGGTTGATTCTATGACCTCCATGATGGAAATTTATTAACAAACACGGAATCACTACCCACAAAATTTTCTGCATCAATTTCTCACCTATTTTCATTGTTCTTTTTTGTCTCAGAGAAAGTCATCGAATATACCTTTACAAACAATTTTTAAAAATAAGTACAGAGCCATGAAGTAGCTCCTTGACAATTTATAATAACCTGGATGACAATGATTAGAACTCAACAAAGGAATAGACTATAATTAAATTTTATAATAGTCACATTCATAAATATGGTTATGAATTTAACTACATATCAATACAGTGGTGCCTATTTTATCCAAGTGCAATTCATCCCAAAAAGGGTTTAAGATATACTCTTTACTTGAACACAAACTTTATTCAATAAAAATTGTTTTAAAAACAGCAAGTAAATTTCACCACCACTACCAAACTAAATGGGGACAACATAAAAAAGAAATAGAAGAAAATATCCACATTCATGAAAAGTTGTGATCTATAAAACAACCACATTAAAGTCCAAGTGATTTTTATGTTTGTTAGTAAATCTCAGAAATCACTCCGAGTCACATTACAGGGAGTATGTACTCAGTACGGCATATATGTCAAAAATATTCCTCAAGTGAGGAAGTGAGCAAGGTAGGAAAGAGAGAATTTCTCTCTACTTCTCTGTCCTGTGTGGAATAAAAAACACAGTACTTTCCCCTCAACAAAAGGTGATAGAAAGAGAGGGAGCGGAAGGAAAAAAGGAAGAACCAATTGAATCAGAAAACTAATTTTGTAGCGAGGTTCAGAGTAGTAATTATATAGGGAGGTTCATGAGATTCCTAACTCCAAAGTGAATTTCTCTAATAAAGAGGTTTACCTGCATTCCTCACAAGTAGTTATTATAAGACTGGGACTGTCACATGCATTCATATAATCATAGTTTACAGGCACCAAATCCCAGCAACTTGCAGCTAAAGAGGGGGGAAAATGCCACATTTAAACAATTAGCTAAGCAAATGGGCGAGCTACAATTACAATCCATTCTCTACCAAGTGTCAATAAAATGTTTTTCTTTAAAAGGAAATTAAAAAGCATTTACCAAGATCTGTTCCATATCAAAGAGAGACAGAATACTAAGAGAATCTAAAGATATAGGTTAGCTCTCTTAGCACATGAGGACATAGGCACTTCCATGGGAAGAAGAAACCAGTAACTGGCAACTATATATTGTTCTGTAATCATTTGGCATCTCTTGCCAACTTGCTCTTATCTTTTCCCTATATTAGGTTTGGGCTATTGGTAGCTTCCACGGCTAAAGACCTACTACTAAATATTAAATATTAAAACTTATTGTGGTTTTCTGAATGTTATCTGTGTTCCTAAACCAATTTGGGGGTTTTAAAAATAAAAACAAAGCATCTTTAATTCTGTATGAATCAAAACATTATGGACCCATGAAGCTAAAATCACCAGGAACACTTTACTGATCTAATGTACATTATGCTTAACCAGAATGTCACACAGTTTTATTAAAAAAATAAAATAATCTGGGAGTTAGTAGTCCCCAAATTCCATAAGTTTAGATCATATGTATCATTCCTGCTGTCTAGTACCACACACACAGAGTTCCTATGTCTGTTAAACAGGTCAGTTTAGTTCAAGGTTAAACTATTGGATGGATAAAATATTTATAAGCATCTTGTTTATAGTACTTATTTCTGTAGATTACAGGCCAATATTCTTTTCTTCCATTCCTAGTCAATCTGAGTTTGGTTTTCTCAATGAGAAGGGGTAAATCTGAAAATCTGTTCAGCTGCTTTATCATTTGTGCTCCACAGCACGTGTGGGCCAGACTGAAAGCAGGAGAATGTACACAGGAGAATGCTCTCAATGTAAGAGGCTACTCCTAAGTTTGCTACCACAACAACCAAGAAGAGAGGAACCAGCAACCAATTCAAAGCTGGGCGCTGGGTTCTGCTCATTTGACAGATCAGCTGACATGTGATGTTGGCAAAGGCTGTTTGCCAACCAGAAAGTAAGATACTACTCAAGGACATATCTCTAAAATATCTGAAGGTGACCAGAGGATCCATACTATAGACAAAATGAATGGCAGACGTGGAGAAATGAAGGGAACCATAGCTTCATAGACTGAATTGTATTTGAAGGTGTTATTCTTAAAACTTCTGAGAGACTTAATAAACTCATTGGAAGAGTCACAGATAATGCACAACCAATAATCATTGTAGCGAATAGGTCTCTATGTAAGAAATTAAACAAGAACTGTTCATACCAGGTCTTGACTACCACAATCGCAGTCATTATATAGACAAAACAATAATCACCTGGCTAATGTCGTACCCCCATGGCAAGAAAAGAATCCCTGTGATACGTTCCCCAGTGGTACAGAAAGAAAGAAAACAAAACTATCCATGGCAGGAGATAAAGAACAAAACACCGACACAGACAATCCTCATCCAAAGAGGAAATACATAGTTACAACAAAGTAAACACATGACCAACTCTTCAGGCTGTGGTCCAATAGCTCCCCTCAGGGAGTGTTGGAATTGGTTCGATAGGCATGCTCTCCTTCCATACCATCTAGATTGTAATCTATGAAGCTGAAGATGCCCACTACAGTACAAACCCAATCAGGTACATGCTTGTGACCTGGTGCTGAAGCATAAATGTCAGGATCAAAGCATGCCGTAAGTAGAAATTTAATACAATGAACAGAAAGCCAGATAAGGTTATCAGGTTTGGAGCCGGCCAAGTAGGAAACACCTTTACTATAGTGTTCAAAATGGATGCATGATACATAGAGAAAGTAGATTAGTATCCACAGCACTGTACTTTACTGATCAAAGCCAGCCAGCTGCTCTTGGCTCACGTATTGGTAACTAGACATGACAAGCCAAACACTGAGGGGCCACTTGGCAGCAACTCTCCC
>NW_011889050.1:529920-532271 GCF_000151845.1 Pteropus vampyrus
TCTAGTACCACACACACAGAGTTCCTATGTCTGTTAAACAGGTCAGTTTAGTTCAAGGTTAAACTATTGGATGGATAAAATATTTATAAGCATCTTGTTTATAGTACTTATTTCTGTAGATTACAGGCCAATATTCTTTTCTTCCATTCCTAGTCAATCTGAGTTTGGTTTTCTCAATGAGAAGGGGTAAATCTGAAAATCTGTTCAGCTGCTTTATCATTTGTGCTCCACAGCACGTGTGGGCCAGACTGAAAGCAGGAGAATGTACACAGGAGAATGCTCTCAATGTAAGAGGCTACTCCTAAGTTTGCTACCACAACAACCAAGAAGAGAGGAACCAGCAACCAATTCAAAGCTGGGCGCTGGGTTCTGCTCATTTGACAGATCAGCTGACATGTGATGTTGGCAAAGGCTGTTTGCCAACCAGAAAGTAAGATACTACTCAAGGACATATCTCTAAAATATCTGAAGGTGACCAGAGGATCCATACTATAGACAAAATGAATGGCAGACGTGGAGAAATGAAGGGAACCATAGCTTCATAGACTGAATTGTATTTGAAGGTGTTATTCTTAAAACTTCTGAGAGACTTAATAAACTCATTGGAAGAGTCACAGATAATGCACAACCAATAATCATTGTAGCGAATAGGTCTCTATGTAAGAAATTAAACAAGAACTGTTCATACCAGGTCTTGACTACCACAATCGCAGTCATTATATAGACAAAACAATAATCACCTGGCTAATGTCGTACCCCCATGGCAAGAAAAGAATCCCTGTGATACGTTCCCCAGTGGTACAGAAAGAAAGAAAACAAAACTATCCATGGCAGGAGATAAAGAACAAAACACCGACACAGACAATCCTCATCCAAAGAGGAAATACATAGTTACAACAAAGTAAACACATGACCAACTCTTCAGGCTGTGGTCCAATAGCTCCCCTCAGGGAGTGTTGGAATTGGTTCGATAGGCATGCTCTCCTTCCATACCATCTAGATTGTAATTTATGAAGCTGAAGATGCCCACTACAGTACAAACCCAATCAGGTACATGCTTGTGACCTGGTGCTGAAGCATAAATGTCAGGATCAAAGCATGCCGTAAGTAGAAATTTAATACAATGAACAGAAAGCCAGATAAGGTTATCAGGTTTGGAGCCGGCCAAGTAGGAAACACCTTTACTATAGTGTTCAAAATGGATGCATGATACATAGAGAAAGTAGATTAGTATCCACAGCACTGTACTTTACTGATCAAAGCCAGCCAGCTGCTCTTGGCTCACGTATTGGTAACTAGACATGACAAGCCAAACACTGAGGGGCCACTTGGCAGCAACTCTCCCCAACAAGGTGCAGAAACACAAGCCCCTTGAGCAAAGATGGAAAGATCTGGGCTGGCAAAGCAACAAATACTTATCTTTAAACACTAGAATCTCACTCAGCATAGCATGAAGTAATACTAGGAGCAATGATTAGGAATTAAGACCAACTGCAGAGACTCTCTAGCCTGGCTGCACAATAAAATCACTTGAGGAAGATGTAAAATTCTCTGTTTGCAGATGTTATGATCTTATATGCAGAAAACACTAACGAGTCTACCAAAAAAAAAATTCTGTTAGAATGAATAAATGAATTCATCACAGTAACAGGATATAAAGTCAACACGCAAAAATCAGTTGCATTTCCATACACTTACAATGAATACTCTGAAAAAGACATGAAGAAAACAATTCCATTTATAACAGCAAAAAAAAGGAATACAATATTGAGAAATTAATTAAGGAGGTAAGAGACTTGCACAATGAAAATTACAAAGCATTGCTGAAAGAAAGTAAAGAAGATGTAAATAAATGGAAACACAATCATGTTCACATGTTGGAAGACTTAACATGGTAAGATATTAATACTATCCAAAGTGATCTACAGATTCAATGCAATCCCTATCAAAATTCTAGTGACTTTTTTTGCAGAAATAGAAAAACCCATCCTAAAATTCCTATGGAATCTCAAATGACCCTGAATAGCCAAAACAATGACCCTAAAAAAAAGTACAAATTTAGATGACTCACGCTTCTTGATTTCAAAACTTACTAAAAGCTACAGTAATTAAAACAATGTGGCATTAGAATAAAGACAGACATATAGACCAGTGGAATAGAGAGCCCCCCAAATAAATTCTCAACTATATGGTCGAGTGATTTCTAACAAGGGTACCAAGACTATTCAATGGGGAAAAGGATAGTCTTTTCAACAAATGGTGCTGGAAAACTAGATATCCACATGCAAAAGAATGAAATTGGATCTTTACTTTATGCCATATACAAAAATTAATTCAAAATGGATCAAAGA
>NW_011889050.1:533581-537376 GCF_000151845.1 Pteropus vampyrus
ATGGTGCTGGAAAACTAGATATCCACATGCAAAAGAATGAAATTGGATCTTTACTTTATGCCATATACAAAAATTAATTCAAAATGGATCAAAGATCTGGATGTAAGACTTAAACTATCTAACTCTTAGAAGAAAACATAGGGCAAAATCTTCATGGCATTAGATTTAGCAATGATTTCTTGGATATGACACCAAAGGTATAGGCAACAAAAGGAAAAATAAATAGACAAATTGGACTTCACGAAAAAAATTTAAATTTGTGCCTATGAAAACATTATCAATAAAATAAGAATTCAACCCGCAGAATGGAAAAAATATGCATAAATCATATATCTAATAAGAGATTAATATCCTGACTATATAGATATTTTCTAAAACTCAACAACCAAAAACCAAATGACTCAATTCAAAAATGATCAAAGAACTTGAATAGATATTTCTCCAAAGAAGATAAATGAATAACCAATAAGCACATGAGCAGATGTTCAACATCACTAAACATTAGGAAAATGCAAAGCAGAACAATGATAAGATACCACCTCACACACATTAGAATGACTACCATAAAAAAAAAAAAAAAGGAAATAACAAGTGTAGGAGAGGAATGGGGAGAAATTAGAACCTTTGGACTGTAGTGGGCATCCTCAGCTTCATGTGCAGTGTTGGTGGGAATGTAAAACACTGTGGAATGTAAAACACTGTGGAGGTTCCTCAAAAAATTAAAAATAGAATGACCATGTGATCCAGCAATTCCACTACTGGGTATATATACAAAAGAACTGAAAGCAGAGTCTCAAGAGATATTTGTGCAGCCATGTAGCATTATTCACAATAGCTAAAATGTGAAAGCAACCCAAGTATTCATGGACAGATGAATGGATAAACAAATTGTGTTATATACATACAACAGAATATTATTCAGTCTTAAAAAGTAAGAGAATTCTGACATATACTAGAACCTGGATGCGCCTTGAGGATATTATGCTAATTGAAATAAGCCAGACAACAAAAAGATAAGTGCTGTATGATTCCACTTGTACAAGGTACTTAAAGTAATCAAAATCAAATAGACAGAAAGTAGAATGATGGTCTCCAGGGGCTGGGGATGGGGCACTGGGAGTTATTATTTAATGGATATAGAGTTTATGTTTATAAGATGACAAGAGTTCTGTTATGTGTATTTTGCCACAATACGAAAAAAATTTTTTTTTAATTACCTGAGAGTTTTTAACCCGTATAGTGCCCAGACTGCTCCTCTGACTCATTAATTACGTCGGACTCTGAGGCGGGGGATCCAGGCATCTGTACTTTTTTTTTTTTTTTTTGGCTCCACTGGTAATCCAAGTGCAGTTAGAGCAGAATCCCAGCACACCAAAGGCAAAGTAGATTCCACTGCTCCCTCCTCAAGCTCTTCAGGAACAATACTGAACGGAATGTTGGGTAGCATCACCTATACATTAATAAAATATAACAACCTGTATTATTAAATGGTTATTTCTCTTCATCTTTTTCCACTCTGTCCCACTGTTGTTTCTTTCCCTCTTTCTCTTTCCTTTCTGCCAAGTATATATAATCGAATATATGTAATTCAGTGTTTGCATGATGCTCTGTCCCTCCTCCATTGGTTTGTTTTCCAAAGCAGAGACTCATGCTTTAACTGCCTTTTCATCTCTCAATTTATATCTTGTCTCAAGATCTAGATCCAGTCCCTAACTCTCTACCTGCCTCCCCTTTACCTTTTATTCCAGAGTAATATAGTTGTCATCTAAATCATATGCCTGAGAAACTTCCTTGACTTTCGGCATTCCTGAGATGGGTGTATAAATCAAGTCCCTCTGGAATTCTCATTCTCTCATGTTCACTGCATAGTGTTTGGTACTCAGGGCTTAGTAAGACATGTTGGTTGATTGAAGAGAAGTCTTCTTTGGGTACTGAGAACAGGTGTGGAGTTAGTTGTTGAATGAGTTGGGTGTTAAAGGCAGGACACTTAGGGATGGTGGAAAGAGGAAAGCTCCTTCTGCATACTGAGCCCTATGCAAGACCCTAGGGACCCAGTTATGAAAGGCACAGCACCTGCCCTAAGGAAATTACACTCTAAGGGGGAGGCAGGTAATTTAAAAAGTGATTAAAATGCCTTATGGTAAGTACTGTGCTAGAGGTGAGTGTGGGTTTTATGGAAACTAAAAGAAGGGAACCAAAACTACCTAGAAGAGGTGGGGAAGGAGTCAAGGAAGACTTCTTGTAGGAGGCACCATAAGGACTGTATTTCATTTTTAATGTAAAAAATATACAGGTAACATAGATTCATTGTAGAAAATTAGAGTGAATGAAGAAAGGACACTGAAAATAAATATAAACACCTTTTTAAAAATGTGCTAACTTGTGCCAGGTTGGAGGGAGATCAATCCCTTGTATACTGTGCTGTCTTGGAATGCCATGCTTGGTGACAAGTGCCTGAAAATGTTGACCTACTGCTATTCTGAAATCAATGCTCCACAAAGAGGCAGGGTCCCTGGAAAGGCAAGAGGGGGAAGGCCTGGATCTCATGCTGTGGTCTTTAGAGGAGCCCCCCTTCATCTTCAGATTGTTGGTAACAAAAGTTACCCAAGGAGTGAAAACCTTGAGGGGTCCTTCTGTTTAGGGTGTGCCCTGGGCCCTATTTTATATTTCATTTCATCTACCCCATAAGCACTAAATATGTGTCTCCAACTACCTAGAAGGTGCAGAATGCAAAAGAGGATATAGATCAAGTATTCCTCTAAGGAGCTAGCAGTTTTGCCAGAAACATAAAATGAACACTGACGTTCTGGTTTTGGCTCATCCAACTGACACTACAATTTCTGCTGTTCCTTCTGTAGCTACTCTTCCACTTCTTATTCTCTAGCAGTGGTGTCAGCAGGGTTTGCCCTGCCACATAGAGAGGCTGATTGAATGGATTGTGAGGTGATAGCAGAGGAATCATCTTCCTTAGAAATACTCTGAGGCTTTAGATTCAGTTGGGGTCTCCGTCATCATGCCTGTAATCATCTCTGGAGCTCCATAATCGATCAGTTCATCAGTCAGATCTGTCTTCATGGCGTGCCCTCCCCTCTGTAGTAATCATCCCTACAGTATCTACTACAAGTGCTCTTCTGGCACTCTGCACTGGAATCATACATAGCCTCTGTCGTAGTCTCTGCTGCTTCAGTCATCGTAATGATCCCAGCCCTCATGTCAACCCATATCCTGGAGTAAGTCATCACAATACCCATCATGATATGGGTCTAAATCATAACAATCTCAAAACTTATCTCCAAAGCTACAATCACCTCTTCTGGACAGATAGTCATAAAATCTGTCTGTGGCCCAATAGGCCTTCCAGTCTATATCTGTTTTGTCAGAATCCCAATTTCAATCTTAGTCACAAGATCAATCATTCTTGTCATTCTCCTGTGCTTGATCAACAGTGTCCACCCAGAATTCTTCTCTTTCCTAGAGACCCTTCACTTGAGGCTCAGGGCACTGAGCAAGAAATCCAAACTCAGGTTCTCGAACTCAACATAGCCCAAATCTTTCAACCTCTCTGGATTGCTGGGTTCACACTGTAAACAGACAGCACTGATATTTAATCCTCTAAAGACTTTCTTAACCCATTAAAAAATATATATATATAGCTCGCTGCCAGCATTAATTTAATTTTAAATAAACACGCTCTTTGAGGCTGAAGCAAATCTGACTGGTTTTCAATGTGAAAATAAAATATAAAAATTGTTCTTGGAGTTATTTCCAAACAGAATGTGTCTCTAATCCTAATGT
>NW_011889050.1:538656-599294 GCF_000151845.1 Pteropus vampyrus
AAAAAAAAAAATCTTACTCTGTACTTGCTAACCATGAAGGCTATGTTGGCAGTACCCACATGAGAAATAATCTTGCCTATGGTTAGTGACATAAAGCGATACTTTTCATTTGTGTTTACTTATTGCTACCTGGTTTCGATTTTTTAAAATGTAAAATTGTGTAAATATTCTCTACAAAGAAATGAGGGAAAGTAGTATAGAAAAAAAATGTAAATGAAGTGACCAAAGGGAATCCCTGGTGCAAATGACCCATAAAAGTACCTGGTGCAAGTGACCTCTGAGATCCTTTGGAGAAAGTGACCTCAGAGAACTTCTGGCACAAGTGGCCAAAGAGCACCTGGCACAAGTTAACATGGGAGACTGAGGAAAAAGCAGATTGTCCCAGAGCACACAGCAAGTTACTTGGAGTTTTAAAATCAGTGCTAATTAGTGTCTTCATTTCCTGCTACTTTGGAAGAATTTCATACAACTCAAAGAATAAAACTACCCCCAGACAGAAAACGAAAGCAATGAAGCCATTTAGTAAGAATTTTCCAGTACAAGTGTCTTTGTGCATTTAAGGGAGCGTGACACTTAGAGGTCCCGAGATCTAGCTCCTGGCTGCTCTCTTATTCTTGGCAGGTTCATAGGGGTTCAATTATGAAGAAGCAAGTTTGAAGAAAATGCACTGATATTTCTCATAGTAATGAAAAGTCTTGATTTCATTATGAAACAAGATTCTTGCAATTTATAAAGCAAGTAGAAATTCCTTTCCTACTTAAGAATTTAGCCTCTGAAAATTTCTGATACTAAACTTTTTTTTGGAGGAAGAGTATATATAACTGGATACGTACACATGCACACAAGCACATGTATATTTGCATGTGAGTATATACACAGGGATTTGTTTCTGCATTTATGCATTTAGGCCTGCAAATTCCACTTTTGGAGAGATCTGTCCAGGACTGGACTAGACTGTGTAAACTCAGGAGTTGATAATTATCAGTTACTGTCCTGGTGAAGCCTCAAGGCATTTTTTTAGACTCAATCTTCAGATAAGGGAAAAAATACTCATAATGGATGTGGTAGACTGAATGAATGGTCCCAAGTCTTCTCTCCTACCCCTCTGGTAGTAATACACATCTACATTCTAGCCATGGCCTCTTGGTGTATGGAGTATGTTTCTCCACCTTTTCACTTTGGACTTGGCTATGTGGCATACTTTGCCTACAAGACTGTCAGCAGATATGTGAAAGCAGAAATGTGCATGTGTGGTGGGGCTTGCCCTCCTGAATTTTCATTATTGCCATGAGAACATGACCCGAGTAGCCTATTCTTCCATGGAGGATGAAATACCAGCAGAGCTAGGTTTAGAGCTAAACCCCAGATGACAGGCAGATGCACAAGGAAGAATAAGTGGCTATTCTTGAGCCACTGAGTTGTAGGGTGGTTTGTTATGCAGAATTATTGTGACAGTAGCTGACCAGCACAATGTAGAGGCAGGGAGTCCTTGGCTAAGACCAAATCCTGTGGGTAGGAAGGGGGAAAAAGAGAAAGTAGGCATATCCAAGATACAGGAAAATGAGGGCAGTTGAGCAGGATTATGAGCAGAGGTATGCATGTGAGTTGACCCCTATGATGGGTGTAACTTTTGGGGTCCTTTTCTCTTTAATTACCCCAGCCTTTTGATAAAGTTTGATCTGCATACGTGGTCTTGTGTAGTGGGCATAGAGAATAAAGTCTGAGCTGGAACCTGTGGTGGAGGGCAGACTCCTACTCAGGGGCTGTGTCTAGGAATTCCAAGCAGTGACTACAGTGAAGTGACCATGACCCACAGTCAAGCTGCAAGCAGCTGAGGCAAACTTGCAATAGCCAGGAAGAATTTTCTAGGAGAAATTTAAGGCCTTTGAACTGAAGAGTTGGCAGGAGTTGTAGTGGAACAACTCCTGCTTTAGGCTAGCTTTCTGGGGATCCCAGGCCCTTTTCACATAGGCCCTAAGTGTCGTTGTTATTTTAAAGGTTGAGACAGTCACCAGAAGACCAGGCTTGTTATATGCTCTGCATTCCCTAAGCCGAACCTCCTGAATGCCTCTTTCCATCCTTGTTATCTAACCTGCACCAAGCAACTTTTAATACTTAAGAAAGGTGTACCTCCAACTTATTTACATGTCATATGTTACATAAAACCAATTCACTTTTAATTTTGTCTTGTCACTTATCCAGCTAATAATCTCTGAAATTTGTTTTCAAACAAATAATATCTCAGTGTTCACACACCCCTGCCTTTTGTTTGTTTTGTGTTAAGGTCAGGTTCACATACAATAAAATCCACCCTCTTTAGATGTATAGTTCTGTGAGTTTTGACAAACTTATATACTTGCAGAACCACAAACAAGATCTGGAATATTTCCGTCACCCTAAGAAGGTTCCTTGTGATCCTCTGTCATCAATCTCATCCCTTTGTCGCCAGAGTTTTGCCTTTTCCTGAATGTCATATAGATGAAATAATACAGTAAATAGTTTTTATATCTGGCTTTTTTCACTTACTACAATGTTTCTGAAATGCAACCATGTCATTCATGTGTCAGTAGCTCATTCCTTTTAACTCCTGAGTAGTTTTCAACCATATATATCGTGATTTATCCATTCACTAGTTCATAGACATCTTCAGTGTTTCCAGTTTTGTAAATTATGAGTAAAGCTTCTCTAAACATTTGTATATGGGTCTTTGTTTGGACATCTGTTTTCATTTCTCCTGGGTAAAAACCTAGGTTGGGGCTGTTAGGGCATATAGTAAGTGTATGTCTAATTGTATAAAAAACTGCCAAATTGTTTCCAAAATTGTTTTACCATTTTGCATTCAGACCAGCAATGTATGAGACTTTCATTTGTTCCAAATCCTCATCACCATTTGATATTGTCTTTTTTTAAAAAATAGCTGTTCTGATATAAAGTAATATCTCATTGTATGTATTGTTTTAAAGCAATTGTTCATGCTAGATTCAGGCACAGATATAATCACTCTCACAGCACTGTGGTAGATCACATTTTTCTTCAAAATCCTTCTATCTGTGTCTTTTGTCATGTGACTTTGCAGTTTTTCTCACTAAAGGCAGAGTATGTTTTCCTGCTTCACTGATGTGGGGTCACATGCTTTAGCCAATAGGTTGTGGGTGGAAGTAATAGTTCTGACTAGCCTCAAGAGGCCCTGTAGGTTTCCACCCATCTTTCTGGTGTTTTTTTTCCCCATTGTCAAAAGAAAAATGTGTTCTGACTGGATCAACCCTCAGGTGAAGGGTGTGAGAGTATATTTTTATTGTTTTAAACCTCTACATTTTGGGATAGTTTCTTACACAGCATTATTATGGCAATAGTCAACATATACAGCTTATTTTACTGTGTGGCAAACTCTGTTGGGTGCTTACCCATAAATCTGCTTCCTTTATAAATACTTTGAATAGAGATTGCACAAAAGAAAAAAATATATATCCATCCCATAAGCACTCTAAAAGATCTTCCAAATCACTAGTCATCAGGGAAATGCAAACCAAAACCAAAAATACCATTGCATACTCAATAGAATAGTAAAAATTAAAAGACTGATAATACCAAATGCTGGTGAGAAATATGGAACAATTGGAACTCTCAGACACCACTAGTGAGGGTATAGAGTAGAACCCTTTGGAACACTGTTTGGCTTATTGGACATTTACTTATCTTCTTTTGTACATGTATTATATACATCAATAGAGTAGATTAAAATTTTCCTTTATTCTCACTCGCAGAACTCCAGTTTTGTTCAGAGTGAACGTATGCTTCCATGTAGCTCAAGGTGACTATCTGACATGATCTTGGCCTGTGAAATGTAAGAGGTCCCCTACTGGGGCTTCTAGGAAAGCTCTTTGACAGAGCAGATTCAGGTGGTACATTTCTTTTGCTGTTTCTTTTTTCTTACATGTAAGGAAGAAGCGATGCTGGAATTGCCATCCTGACACCATGAGATGACAAGCACAAGAAACAAAAAGCATACATGAAGGGTGGAAAAATAGAAGGAGCATAAGACAAAATATAGTCATGTGACCCTTAACATTCTGAGAATTATGTCAGGTGATTTTGTCATGTGAATATCATAGAGCGTATGTACAGAAACCTAGATGGTATATCATACTACACACCTAGGTTATATGGTATAGCCTGTGCTCTTAGGCTAAAAACTGTGCAGCATATTACTATTCACTATTCAAAACAACACAAGACAAAATCGAGCACAAGAGGAAATGATGCAATTAAGAGATGTGGTAAACATGAGATGTATGAGGCTGCTGGTGGTGTGACATGGCATACCGTTTTACAACAAACACTTTTTTTTGCAAGAAGAAAGAGTACACTCTGAAATAACAATAAGAAATATAGTATAGTAAATACATAAAGCAGCAACATAGTCGTTTATTATCATTATCAAATATTGTGTATTGTACAAAATTGTATGTATATTACTTTTATATGACTGGCAGTACAGTAGGTTTTGTTGGGTAAATAATGATCTAGTAGTTTGAGCTCTCTCATCTATTTTCTCTTCATTTCAAAATAACTTATTCTCTAGGAGTACTTCCTAATCTTTATACCTTCAACATGGAAGGTATGACCTTGTTTCCTCCAGATACTCTGGGCTCTTTCTTCCTTAATCACCCTATAGCAACTAAAATCTCTTCCTTTCCACTTGTCTCTTTCCCTTCTGTCTTGTTGAATAAATCTGTTTATTCATTTAACAAATATTTATTAAATGCTTACTAAACACCTTCCACTGTTTTAGGATTTGGCATATATTAATGAGCACATCTTCATAGAACTTATGTAGGAACAGAGGGATACAGACAATAAACAAAACTAATCTATAAATTATAGTTTTTAAGGTCTAAGAAGAAATAAAACAGGGAAATTTAGGAAGTGAAGTGTTAGGAAGGTTCAATTTTAAAAAGGGTGGTCAGGAGAGGCTTCACTGGGAAGATAACAGAGCTTTGAAGGAAGTGAGGGAACAAGCCTCATGGGTGTTACGGGCTGAAATGTGCCTCCCCCACTTTCAAATTCATATGAAGTCTGTACCCCCAGTACCTCAGAATGTAACCATATTTGGAGATAAGGCCTTTAATCCATTTCCCATTTGCCCTCAAAATACTTGCAGGAGGCCCCTGTGGCTGCAGCGTTCATCCAAAGATAATTTGCAGATTACAGTCCTTACTTTACTCCCAAAGTTTGCCACAAAATGTCTCACTTTTATTACTATTTTCCCATTGATAGTCTTTGGAAACAAATGACATCATTCTAGTCATAGCATTCTATTTTTAGTAGTGATATTTCCATTTACAAAATATAGTAATTCTTGATCGCTGAAAATGTCAAATCCTAGAAAATGTAGCATTCCTACGAGTGATGTTAACATTGTTCTCTAGCAGTCTTTAGCCAAAGATCCATTTGATGAATCCGATTTATGTATACGTTTCTGTTACATTAGAATTAGAGACAAGTTCTGTTTAGAAATAACTCCAAAAACAGTTTTTGTATTTTACCTTCACATTGAAAACCAGTCAGATTTGCTTCAGCTTTAAAGAATGAGTTTATGTAAAATTAAATTAACGCTGGCAGCAAGAGGCACTTTTTCTTTTTCTAAATAGGAAATGGGTTAAAAAGGTGATTAAGTTAAAATGACACCTAATGAGTGTTATGATCTGGCCTATGGGAAGCAAGAAAACTGGTGAAAAATGTTTTGTACAGGAAAGACTGAGTTACTGGGTTAAATATAGCTGGTAAGATGCAGATTGAGAATTGTCCTTTGAATTCAGCAATGGTGGCCTCAGCAAGAGCAGTTTGTGAGCATGAAAGCCGGACTAGTGTGTTTGAGAAGAAACGAAAATAAGCAGTTTAGAACACGGGAGTTGTGCTGTTCTTGCAAGAAAAAGGAAATGTGAAAGATGAAGGTGGAAGTGGGGCTTTTTGTTTTGCTTTTGGATGAAAGCAATTACAGCATATTCGTGACAATATCTTTAAAAAATCTTCACGGAGTTTTCACTGGGCAATAGCCTCCCAGTTACAACCTGCCAATTAGTCTCAGCTTTGATGCTATTCTTTGACTACACTGCTGGCCGATGCATCTTCCTAAACCACAACTCTTATCCTTTCATTCACCTGCTCAAAAATCTTCAGGGTATATTAACTGTATAAAGTTCCAATAGTTTAGCTGAACATTCAAATTTTCTTTGTTTTGCCTTTTGCAGTTTTATCTCTTCCGTGAAGCCCTATAGTGAGGAACAAAGCCTGCCAGATAAGAGTCAGAGGCTTAAAGTTATGCAAATAACTAGCTCTGTGACTTTAGACAAATTACCTAGGTGCACCGGGCCTGGGCCCCTTTCCCTTTATAACTACGAGGCAGGCGAGTCGGGTAGACTGGGTCACCTGTAGCTCACTGGCATCTCTTAACAAGCTGTACTTCTCAGCACCCTAGGGGCCACACGCAGGATTGTTTCCTGAACCCACCATCCCTCTTCCACTTCTAGGGCCACACAGCTTGTGTAGTCACTTATATTTCTTGCTTCGCTTTTCCAAACAGATCAGGCTTTACAAGAGCCACGGCGGTAGCTCCTTTAAGGTCGGCCGCCTCTCTACCACACGGAACTAGACTCCTCTTCCTCTCACTGGGGACTGTCCTCTCCACAGTCAGAATTCGCCACGTATTAAGTGCTGCTTCCAACCAATCAGGAAGAAGTTATCCCAGACCTTTGAGGAGCATCCGCTTCCATCAATGATCTTCAAATCTTCTCCAGCGCCTCGCTTTGAGGGGCGAAGCCAACCACTGCAATGGCCAATCTGCTTCGGGGCCAGGTTTTTCGGGAACTGTGGAGCCCACCAATCAGGTAAGACAGCTGCGGGGAGGGGGCGTTTCTCATTGGTAAACGCTTCCGGAAAAGGGCCGGGCTTCAAGATAGAACAATACAATTTGATTGGCAGGCGTGATGTTGACAACTGGGGAAAGTCCACCTTCTCTAACAGAACCAGGCTGGGTCCCCGGAGTGGCGGTGACTGCAGCCAATTGGAGAGCAGACGCGCGGAAAGTTTGCTCAATGGGTGATGTCCGAGGGAGGCTGTCACTCAGGCGGCGGCGGCTGAGGCCGAGCTGAGACGTGGCTGTAGAAACGCCGCTGGCTGTTCAGGCCGTGAGTGCGGCAGCTGGGTCCCTTGAGCGTCCTCGTCCTAGTCGGGAACTTAGAACGGCGGGAGAAGTGGGCGCCGGCGGCTGCACCTCCATGACCGCGCGCTGGGCCGGCCGCTGATGGAACGCGCCAACCGTCCGGGGCCGCTGGCGCGGGCGCTGCTGTTGCCGCTGCTGCTGCTGGGGCTCGCGGCGCGGACTGTGGCCACGGGGCGCGCCCGCGACCTCCCCGCACGGTCTGCAGAGGCTGCGTTCGGCCTGGGGGCCGCGGCCGCTCCCACTTCGGCCGTGCGAGTGCCGGCAGCTGGGGCTGTGGCTGCGGCCGAGGTGACGGTTGAGGACGCCGAAGTGTTGCCGGTGGCTTCAGGCGAGCAGGAGCCGCGGGACCCGGAACCCGACAAAGAGGCCGAGCTACGGCCGCGTGGAAGGTGAGGGGCGCGGGCGGAGCGCCGGGGCCGCGGACCCCGGGAGGTGATTTGTTTAAGCTCGCACGCCGCGGAGGATCCAGGGACTAGAGACCCCCTTCGGTTGCAGCCTCTCGCCGGCATTGGACAGCTAGTGACCTAGGCGCGAGCGCGGGGTCGCCTTCCGGTCCCTCGGGCCCGCGACGGGCCTCGCTCCGCTCCCGGTGAGAGCAGCATTCTGGAAGGTGTCTTGGGGATGCTCTCAGAATGGAGCGCAGAGGTGGGAAAGAAACGTCACTTTCCCTCTTTGATTGTTTTCGGGCTTTATTCATATTCCAAGGAACTTTCTGCCTCCCCCCTCCCCCCTTTTCTTTCATGTAACACTTCTTGTCTGTACTGGTGCTACAGCTGTTTAGGTAAAGGACTTCGCAGAGAGATTTCTACGTATCCCTTTAACCACAACCTTGTAGTGCCCCCGGACCAGGGTTAATTTCAGTATGTCCCTTAACTGTTGCGGAACATCCGCATCAGAATCACTTGGGGATGCTGATTAACTATACAGTTTTTTAGGCCCCACCCCAAATTTACTGAATCAGACTTTCTCCGGGTGAGAACATGGAATCTGCAAGTTAACGAGCACACCAGACAATTCTTGAACACACCGAAGTTTAAGAACTATGGGTAGGTCCTTGAATTTTGGCAGTTTTGATAATGTAAAGGATTTACCATATAAACATTTAATGTAGAGCTGTCTTGGTTGAGTTGGTTAACCTTAAAAATCAAGATACATGTTTTAAAACACTTTTCAAAGTCGGGACACAAATGTAAGGAATTCTAATGGTCAGGTATTTTGTGAAGTTATCTTAGAACATCTGGGGAGAAAGTGATGTCTTATTTAACAGATTATAAAAGGAGCATTAGGTGAATTAAACCAGAGAAGGCTAGAATGCGAATTACAAAGTATTATAAGCTTATAATGTAGCATTTACTATATTATAACAAATAGATTTAATTTCCAGTTAAATATCAGAACCTTGATGTATATACCTAGAAATTTCTATAAATAGGATAAATACTAAAATTCTCTCGGCACCACTTTTTTAAAGTAGCAAATATTTGACAAAATTTTTATAAGTTTTGCTAATGAAAACATTCCTGGAAGAGTGGTTTGTTTATCTTAGAGAAACTTCCGAAGCACCTGCTTAAAGTAAGTTACATGAAGTAAGATGTTTCATTTTTCTTAGAATACAAATCCACTGCAGTAGGTACTTATTGACACTTATAAAGGATTTTAAGATGCCGTGGGGTTACAGAGGGTAGGCGATAGTCCTCACCCTCCCAGAGGAGCATGTACTAGTGAGAATTAAGTGAAGAGCTGCATAATGACATTACAGAGCAGAAGCAGTGCAAATCAAGTGCTAGCAGTATTTTGAGGTTTTTTTGGTGTTCAGTAGGTGGGATCCAGGGGGTGAGGTAGGTGAGGAAGATAAGCAAAAGCTGTGGCAAAATAAATTAGCTCCTGAAAAGTAGGTAGAATTGTAATGGGGTAGGCACGGGACTTGAGGAAACAGCAAGAGGCACAGAAGTTGGGAAGTGTGTTTAGGGAACATTTTGTTTGTGTACATCTGTGTGTGTTTGTGTACATCTGTGTGTGTGTGCACACATGCGCATAAGACCCACACGTATGTGAGAGACACAGAAATACGTACGGGTATGCTGGGCAGGAAAGAATAAAAGAGCCTAGAAAAATAGGTTGAGGCCAAATTGTAGGTATGTATCTTTACACCAGTAGCATGATCATCACTTGGGAACATGTTAGAAATCCAGAATCAGGCACCACTCAGACATACTGAATAAGTATCTCTGTTTTAACAAGATCACCATGTGCTTCACAGGCCCATTACAGCTTAAGAAGTGATGTGTAGAGTATCTCGAATGCCAGGCCTGATAAAGTTTGTGCTTAAGGAATATTTCTCTAGCAATACTATATACTGAAAACTTTGAGGTAAGGATACCACAAAGAGAGTGTTGTAGCAGTTCAGGTAAGAGGTTTCTTGTTCAGTGGATATAGATATAGGCTGTATTTGAGGTAGAATCTTGGTTCCTAGCAAATGAATCATTCCTCCTCCCTTGGCACTTTCATCCAGAGATTGAGACTGGCCAAAAGGTGAGAGCACACATGGGAAAACTGAGATGTAGGTGAGCAGGGAAGAAAAGACAAGGAAAGGGTTTGGTGATGGACATGGTGACTTGGAGGTCTGGGCAGGACATCGAAAGGGAAGTGTTTGGTAGGCAGGTAGGAATGAATGACTGAAGTTAGAGAACAGTTAGGGCGAATAGTTGAAGCTGTGAGGAGGCTCATGGTAAATCCTTAGGAAATGCCTTATATTTTAGAAAAGATAATCCAACAAAGGAGACAAGCAATACAGATGGCTAGGTTGGAGAGGTAGTGTGAAGACTGAGAAGAATGAAAGATTTGGTGGTGAGCACAATTAAAGAGTTTAAGTAAAGCAATGTAGAGAGTACTCAGATAGCAAGAGAGAGTTAAGGATCCATCCTTTTCAGCCCCACACCTTCCTTCCCTCACTGCTAGACCTGTGTGGGAGGCAGATTTTAGGACTATGGACCGCCGATCTTATTTATACGCTCAGAGTAGAGAGCCTATATAGACAGGTTAAAAAAGAAAAGAATGAAGAAGATGGTGAAGGTTGTTGGAGAAGATCTACTTCTTTCTCAGAAACAAGGTGAAAATACAAGAATTTTACATGGCAGAGAGTAAGTGATCTTTGGCAATCAGAATTGACTGAGAAGAGATAGGCCCAGGTTTAGGGGTCTGCCTTGTAACTTAAGATAGTGTGGAAAGTTTGAGAAACCTTAGGTAAGTAAATTGATTGTGTCAACAGGAGATAAATGTGCAATGTTTATAAAACTTTTTCTAAATGCTTTTAAAAAAAGTCAGAATAGCAATTCCATAATAATAGACCAATATCCTGTTTGTTTCAAGAAGGAAGATTAGGAGAACAGATTTGAATTAACCAAGCATTTATTACAAACAGCTGTGAAGAATTATGGTCCTTGCAAAACTTTAAGGGAGCTGGGGAATTAATATCTTCATTTTTGCATGTTTTCTTTTGATGCCCAAGAAGCAATGTGAGACTTGATAATTCTTTTTTTCTCTTGATGACATTTTTATTGGCTTAATTCTACATGCTTACTCTGCATCTCAAGCATGTGAATGAATAAACCATTTTTTTCTTTAAAAAGTAGCCAAAATAAATAAACATTACTCAACCATAAGAAAAGATGTAATAATGCCATTTGCAACATGGATGGATTTCGAGATAATCATGCTAAGCAAAATAAGCTAGACAGAAAACGTTGAAAACCACATGATATCACTTATGTGTGGGATATAAACCTAAAAGCAACAAACAGGACAAACAGAGACTCCTGGACATGGACAATAGATTAGTGGTTACCAGAGGGGAGCGGGGGGGGGGGGGGGGGGGGGGGGGGGGGGGGGGGGGGGGGGGGGGGGGGGGGAGGAAAAGAGGGAGGTAAATGGGATAAAGGGGTCAAATATGTGGTGACAGAAAGAAATCTATGGAAGGTGAACACTGTTAAATTGTACACCTGAAACTTACTGGGTATCATTAAACAATGTCACCAAAAAATAAATTTAAAAAATTAAGTAGCCAAAATAAATGTGTTTTTCTGATAGCAGTTTTGTCAGTGCTTCTTCTGTTACATATATTTAGTTGACATTTAAATGGGATGGTTACTATAGAAAGTTGGGAAGGAAGTCAAAATCTCACCTCATGTTAGGTTTTATACAAGTTAGCATAATTTATGAGTTACCAGTTTTCTGACTCTAACACAAGTACAATTTAGGGTGTTATTTGCAGTCCTTGTGATAGGATGGGCATCTTCATATTGAGTACATCTGACACTTTTCAGAAGTTATAAAGAACAATTTTATCTTAACAATCATGCTAATTTGTAAGGTATTCGTTTCCTTTTCCTCCGCCTCTAATTCCCTTGTAACAAAAGTATTACTGAATTTGATATTAATCAATGGTGTTTCATGAATTTGTGCACCTATAAACTGATTTTTTTCGGCAGGGGGATTTAATGAGGTAACATGAAAACTCAGCAAATGTAAGATGATTTAATTCCTCTTTGTTTTTCTCTCCATCCTTTTACAAATTGATTCGCTATGAATCAGTGGTACAGAAATCTGCTCCTCCTCAGGTTTTCAGATTCACAATCATGCTTTAAAAAAAAATGACCATTGAATAATAGAAGCTCAGAATACAGTGTTGAAAGGGAATTTAGTCATCTGTTCCCAACACTGCTCACTTTTCTGACTTCTGACTTTTAAAGTTAACTAAAACTCACATTTAAAGAACTTATGCATAACTTTCAAGGCAAGTTGTAAGCCAAAATAAACATACTTTAGATCTTTCTGTCTACAATTGTATTTTTAGCTGAATTGACACTTGAATTCTAGATATGCTATGTGACAAGATTGAGGGAACTGTGTAATTTGAACTCAGCAGCCTTTACACTGTAAGGCATTTTGCAAAAGGGAACTTATCTTTATCAGCTGCTGTGAGCTGTAGTTTGGACATGGCTCTTCATTTTCTAAATATTGCCTGGGAACTCCTTTTTTTTTTTTTGGTAAATGAGGAGCTGCCTGTATATTTTAATTACAAAATTAATCAAAATACAAAGATGAAAACTTGTAGGTTACAGAATAAATGCGAGAGAAGATTAATTTTTTTCACCCTGTTCTATGTATAAATAACCATTTTGATTAAAAATGTTTCATAGCATAAAGGAGAAAAAGTGCTTCCAGAAATATTTTAATCTGGTAGAAAAAGGACACCTATCATGACATTATCATGTCTACAATATTGAAAATTTAGGTTGTATTTCTTTAAGGTCTATTTGATAAGTCAAAGTTATATAGTTGGTAACTTTTGACGTTATATTTGTTTTGATTCTGGGCATGGCTAGTCTTGTGATATGTTTAAATGAAGGTTTGATTTGAAGATTTACTTAGTAGGTGGGGACTGAAAAGTAAAGTCCAATTAGTACAAGTTTGTTTTTGAATGAGAACATGTGCTTCCGAATTGATTGAGGGCATATGTTTAAGGAGGGGATTCTTGGCTACATCAAAAAAAGCAGATTTAACCAAATTTTTAATTTTGTAGAGTCCCCACCCCCGCCCCAAAGAAAATGTGAACCTTTAAAATAAGCAGTTGGTAACTTTCTACTTTAATTTCTACTTTAATTTCTACTTTTTTAATGTAGAAATTATTCAATTGATATATTGTTCTCTTGTTGCCAGCTTCTCTTCCACATGGGAAGTTTCTACAGGCAGTAAGGACTTTTAACATGACTGTGATGAAGGAATTCAGAGGCTGATAATCTTCATTGTAAATAGGCAGGTATTCTGGATAACTTAAATCAGAGCAAACAGGTTTTTTAAATTGGGTGTTCATTGTGGAATAAGGTCATTTTTGCTCAGGCGAGGGCATAATCTGAGCAATAACAGGATAATTGGGGTCTTGAGATTTCTGGAAGGAGTAAAACCTGCACATTATAGTACTATAGTAGTTGCCATTTACATAAATTTACAATTAACAGAATGATAGAATTTGTGTTAGAAAACCTAAATTCATGCTTCAAAAATTTTGTTCAAAACCTCTTATTTGGTGTATGACCTTAGGCAAGTTACATATTTTTACATCTTTATATTTTTTGTTTTTATTTTGTTTGAGTAATAGTGTCTGTCCTAGCAATACTTACTGATTCAACAAACATTAATTACATTTATTAGGGGTTAGACACTGTTAGGTGCTGAAGGTAGCTAAATGGACCACTGGGCTTGCCCTTGAACCCTCAGTCTGACGGGGAGATATTTGTGTTAAAGAATTAACTATACTAGAATGGAAAATAAGTGACATTAGAGTAGTATGAGAGTGAAAAGAATGTCGAATGAGCAAGTCCTTCAGTGTAATGTGTCAAGGACAGCCTAGGCAACAAGAATGAGTCAGGGCACAGAGCAGTGGTTCCCAAGCCAGGGCTTTTGGACCTCTGTGGACCTGCAAAAGTAAAAATGGGCATCTATGAGATATCAGTATTTTTTTAAATAATTTAATGGAAATTGGACATTCATTGAGGAGAAGGCTAATTTTTAAAAAGTCAAATTTCTTTGAGCTAGAATTATATCAAATTTAATATAGTAATTTTAGCTCATTCTTTCCAGAAGTCTTGAATATTTTGATTGATACTTAAATATTTCCCCTAGAGATGGGAGAATTCATTAGAAGTGGTGTTTATTGGGTAAATGAAATCATTTACGATGTGAGACAAAAAAATAAATTAACAAGGGAACTTTGTTGAAAAGATTTGAAACGTGTGTGTGTGTGTGTGTGTGTGTGTGTGTGTGTGTGTGTGGCCACAGTGTGGTGAGGGATTATGCCAAATTATGAAAGCCTTTACATGCCATACGAAGCAGTTTTGCCTTTATGTGGTGGGCATAAGGAGCATCAGAAGTGTGTCACATCTCTTTTCTAGAAACAAAACTGTTGGAAATGCAGAAAGGAAAGAGACCAGAAGCATGGAAATATGTCAGAAAGGCTTTTGCAGGTGTTCTGATGAGAAATGAGAATCTATTCTAGGACAAGGGCAGTAGTGGTAATGAAGAAGAAAAAGATTTGAAAGAACCTTCAGTAATAGAATCAAGAGTACATGACTGTTGTCTAAACGCACAGTGCGAAGGAGAAGTTAGAGTTGATGTCTGATTTAAATGTTAAGTGACAGGGTGGATGGAGAAATATGTATAGAGAAATTGAGTTTCTGTAAACTTTGTGGCGAATAACAAGAATGTCCTGCTGAAAATGGGGAACCAGGGTTGGAAGAGAGATGAACTGTAAATACCATATAGGTTTGGAGCTGTCACATTACAGATCAAGGTGAAGCTGCAGGCTTTGGTGAAAGCTAGAACTCCGTGGCCTACTCGTTAGTGGTTGAGAGCGGTAAGAGTGATAGGTGAGGATGGGGTGGTAGGGACAGGTCTTGCGGAAGCCAGGGAAGGAGGAATGCCCCACACGAGGAGCCAGACATTGTTTCAGCTGCTGCTGCGAGGACAAAGCCAATTAGGACAAATCATTAGGAGCAGGTCATTGACAACCTTTTTGAGAGGAGCTTCAAAGACTCGGGTATGGGTGAATGAGCAAGGTGTAAGTGAGAGACAGAAGTTTCAAGAGTGTTTTCTGATAGTTGATCAATAGGCCTTCTTCGTTCAGCTAATACATTATTATTTTTTTACTCTTTGAGGTAAACCAGTGTTGCCAAATTGGCCTTATCATGAGACTCACCTGGGGTACTTGGTGAGCTGCATTCTCTCAAGGCCCCCTGTGGGATGGGACCTTTATGGGTTTTTAACAAGCACTCCAGATGATTTCTATGATCAGGTGTATTTGAGTTATGCCTTGCTAGGTGAAATAGCCACACAGGCATACTTCAGAGGTTTTGCGGGTTAGGTTCCAGATCACCGTAATAAAATGGATATTACAATAAAGCAAGTTGTAATTTTTTTGATAGTGAGAGGTCTTGCCTTCAATTTGTGAAAAATGCAATACCTGTGAAGCGCAATAAAAGGAGATGTGTCTGTAATTTACCTAGGAAAAAGCAAGTTGAATGAAAAAGCCATGAGGAGAATAAGAGCAGAGCCTTGGGATGTACCCCATATGATAGGCTTTCAGTAAAAGAATAGTTACGTATTAAACTCCAAATTATTTATTAAGATGTTCTTAGTGCATATAATAAATTATAATACATATATATATATAATACATTGTAATAAATGGAATGCCTAGAATAATAAATGAACAGTGGTGGTTCTGAATTTAAAAAAAAAATAGTATCTGAAGTGGTCTTAATTTTTCATGGGTTAACACACTGTTTGCTTATACTAAATTTTATTTCAACTAGATTTTTTTTTATTCAACCAATTATTTGTGGTTAATGATTATTAAACAGAAGAATTAGACATTTTTACAGTGGAGCTGGGAAAGGGTTAACTTGGCTCTGAATGAACCCTGGATCTCTGAAATTATATTCTATTGTTTTTATTTGTAAAGTGACACATTTAAGATAAGAATTTTATAACCTTCATTATAAAATAATTTTCTTACTTGAGGCATCTTTCTCTTTCTCCAACTCCCAGTGGATTTCTTTAGAAAGCAGGATAATATGTGGGGAAGGGAGTTGAGTTGTTTCTTTTCTTTTGGTTTGTTGTCTAAAATTGCTAGAGTTTATGGTGTGGCAAAATTTTTTATTTTCACAAAATAGACTAAGGGTTACCACTTGAAAAATTCAAAATGAGAATTGATGTGTGGTTTGGGAACTAAATTAATAATTGTATTTATTAATTTGATAAGTTCATTTGATAAGTTTATTCATTTGATAAATTCTTTGAAAGGTTGCAAATGAGTTTACTTGAACTGTTTTGGTCAACTTGTAGATTTACTTTGAATTTGTATACATTGTATATCAAGTGAGATAGAAAAGATAAAAGTTGTATTTATCCTAACCAGGAACATAAATATATGTACTTGGAGTCTGCATTATCTCTGAAGCAGACAAATATGCCTAACAAATTCCTTGAACAACTGTACAGCACATTCTTTCATTCAACAAAAGTTTACTGAGAGCGTGTTATGTATATGGGGATTGTGTTCCAAACAGAAGGAACAGTAGCTGCAAAGTTCCTTCGGGAAAATCATGCATGGTGTGTTTAAGGAATTGGGGGAGTCAGTATGAAGGGATTAATTTTGGATACCTAGACTTTGAGAAGTCTCTTAGACAATCTAAATCTGGTAAGCAGTCAGATATGTAAGTAAGTCTAGAGTTTAGGGAGAGGCCTGGAACTAGAGATAAAAATTTGGGAGTTGCCAATGTATAGATGATATTTTAAGCTATGAGACTGGATGAAACCAACAAAGTATATGTAGGTAGGGAATATTTTAAGAGATAAGGAGAAATGAGGAGGAACCAGAAAATGCAACTGAGAAGGCGTAGGATGGAAGAAGAAAAAAAAATCAGGGGAGTTTAGTGTCTTGGAACCACGTGAAGAGTGTGTTTTCTGGAGGGCAAGAGAAGTAGCTGCTCAGGTGCTGTTAGATGGTCAAGTGAACTGAGACCAGACCACAGAAATTTTCAATGTGAAGGTCATTGGTGACTCCAGTAAGAACCTTTTCAGTGGAGTGGTAGAGGCACAAACTTGACTGGAAATAGTTCAAGACAAAGGGAGGAGAGGATTTGGAGACAGAGTATATAACAATTCTTTCAAGGAATTTTGTTCTAAAGTGGGCAAGGAATTAATTGGAAGCTGGAGGGGGAAGAGTGGTTGATTCTATTTAATCTTGGTTGGTTTTTAAGTTTGGGGAAATAATAGCAGATTTGAATACTGAGGGGAACACTCTGGTAAAGAGGGAATATTGTGAGAGCAAGAGGAGAGATCTGCAGGAGTGAGTCCTGATGTGTGCTTGAGGGAGAGATCGTCTAAGTGGAAGTGTGGTGGTGAATGGGAATGTGGACTGTTCACCTGCAGTAACAGGGCAGAAGGGAGACTACATGGGTCCATCCAGGTGCTGACAAATAGATGTGATGATGGGCAACAATCTCATTTGATTGTTTGTTTTCCTCAGAGAAATAGGTAGCACAGTCTCTGAGATGCGTGAGCTTGGAAGAGCTGGTGTCAGAAGTTTGTGGAGAAGGGTGAAGTGAATAGTTAACCCAGGACATTGAGTGAGTGGATAGACTAGGGAAGTGTTATTCGATTGTTTAGCATCATTAATGCCCTTTTGTGGTTGGTGGTTGTAGTGAGACCAGTCAGCATGGCTATGTTTTTCTTCAGCTGTATTCAACTGCACAGATGCAAGAATGAGAAAGGCAGAAAGTTAAATTTAATCAGCATTGGAGTTCCTCCAGTCAAGTATAACATGTGAGAGAAGGTGCAAAGAAGGAAGTGCTTAAAATGAAGGACTATGGAATTGAAACTGAATGAGAAAGAAGTGAAGGCATAGTAGTATTGAAGATCAGGGTAAAGGTGATAGGATCAATGGCTTTTAGGTTCTGGTGGGGTCAGAGGTTTGTTTGCAGTCAAGGAAGCAGAGGAAATGAGCTGGAAAGAAGGGCTGGCGGCTGGGGTTGGGGGGATGCTTAAAATTTCAGTGGGACAGGGAAGTTGTGATTTGTAATGACAAGAGCTAGGGTCTGACCATGAAGGTGGCTGAAGCAAGGTAGACAGATCATGAAAACCCAAAGAACTTAATAGTAACAGTAAACTAGGAGCTAAAATCCTCAAGGAATGGGGCAAGTGACCCAAGGATAAGTAGACAATTACTAGGAGGGGTAATATGTGGGACCATCCGATCTTGAGAACTTTTAGAGAGGAGAGAAAAAACAAGGTCCAGGGAGTACACTTACCCCGTCACTAGGCCCACTGGTCAAGAGTTATGGAGAAACGATTCTTGAATTGAAGCAATGGTCTCAAGGAGAGTCAGATTTCTGTTAGAGAAAGAAGGAAAGTGAACATTCACGGAAGACTTCAGGAATTGGGGAAAGGTAGAAGAGGATAGAGCAGGGACTGTTGAGTTCTTTGTGGGGATTAGAGTGTGGGAATAAAGGGTAACCTAGGAATCTGGGACTTTTCATAAGTGTCATAAATGGTTAAAGGACATAGTACAATTTTTTTGGAAGGCTAAAGACAGTGGTGGCAAGACAGTAAGTTGTGAGGAGGCGGGGCCCACTTCTCTCCTACAGATAGAGGCCTGTGGAGGGGTATAAGGAGCGAGTCTTAGATGCCTTTTACACTTTGTCCTATTTTTATTTTTATCTTATTTACTTATTTATTTTAATATTTAAATTTACAGATCATTAGTGATTATCAGCACTTTAGATGGGCGAATTGCTGCCTTGGATCCTGAAAATCATGGTAAAAAGCAGTGGGATTTGGACGTGGGATCTGGTTCCTTGGTTTCATCCAGCCTTAGCAAACCAGAGGTAAGAATTTTTTGTTATTTGTTGACTGGACAACTAGTTATAATGAGGAATTGCTGATATTAATAGTATGTTTTTGCTTGTAGACTGGGGCTCAGGGCCACGTTGCCTAGGTATGACACCTGTGTGCCTCTTACAAACTATGTCACCTTAGGGCAATTACTTTTCTGTTCCTCATTTCCCCTCCTGCAGTGAGGTAGGTAATATAGCCTACTTCTTAGGATTATTTGAGGGCATTCAATTATTTAATCATATTAAAGAGCGACTGAGGATACTCTCTGCTGTATCAGTATATATAGCTCATGTGAGCTATAACATGATCATTTGTTATTATCACTAATAATAAGTAGTTCCAAAATAATAAAACAAATATAAGTAACTGTGTTTTAATAGTTAGAAATACATGCTGCAAAACCTCATAAATGATTCTCTACATTTTCCCTCAAGTGTACACACTTATTATAAGCACAATTCATCTGAAATTTTCTTGGAATGTAATTTTAGACAAATTTGATTATTTGCAGAAAAGAGTTTTGCTTCCAAAACTACTCTGCCACGTGACTCCAGCACTTGGGCTTAGCCCCTCAGAGCTTTAGTATCTTCATCAGGAAAGTCAGAACACTGCCTACCTTGATGAGGTTAGGGGAGCGGGTAGATGAGGGAAGTTTATTTTCCTTGTCTTTAGTCTTGACCCTGATAGATTAAGTCTCTCTCCTTTTCTGGAGCTTTATTCTCTTGTTTAAATCATTTAAAGTAAGTGCCTCTTTTGCATTGTGACTGCTGACATGGAAGCAGTCACCTGTTTTCCAGAATTCCTTCAGCTTCTACCTTATTAAGTTGCTTCTGTGGGACACTGTGTAAGGCACTCTGATTTTCTGTCACTATCAGCCTTTCCCTTTCAAAAAGCTTCTTTTCTGATTGGAAAAGGATGAAACTTAACATGAGGGGCTTGAGAATGATCTGATTAGTGGTGACTGAATTTTCTGATGGGAAAACTACTAAGTGATCCACCTGCTCTCCAGTAAACCTAGCCTGGATTTTTTTCTGGAGCACCAACGCAGGTACTTAGGGAGATGGCATTGCCCAACCTCCACGTCTGCTGTGTGCTAAGCCCTGACTAGACTTTCAGAGGGCCTACTGTTCGTCAGACAGCACACTGAAAATATCTTTTGAGAAGAGTGACCTTCTGTTGTATTGTGAATTATTAATACAAATAGCAATTTGATTATAAATTACATTAAAAAATTTGAATCAGTTATAATATTCAGACAATGACTACTCAAGCTAAACATTCATTTACCTGTATTTTGTGGGGATTATGCTTGGGCATGCATGTTTTGCTTTATTTTTAAACTAGACATAAAAGACGATCAGCAAAATCAGAAGATTGTAAGCTGTTTACATCTGAGGTAATATTACAGTGTGTTGTAGTGGTGCAAAGCATGTGTGTGTTTGCAAACTAGAATATACACATGCACAAATGATAAATTGCATGGGATGACAGAGTAGACTGCAAATAGTTCTAATAACGAGTGCCATTGAGTGTGTTGAAATTATAAGCAGCTAATCATACTTGAAGGTTTTCTTATAACTAGCAATTATATTAGCTGGGCTTTTAAATTAATTTTTAAAAAATTTCAGTATAGTTGGTATGGAATATTATATTAGTTTCAGGTGTACAATATAGTGGTTCAGCATTTTTATACCTTACAATGTGACCACCCCTCTAATTCTAGTAATCATCTGTCACTGAAAACTTACCACAGTATTACTGACTATATTACGCTTTACCTTTTTCACCCATTCCCTACTTCCTTGGCCGTCTGATAACCATTCTTTGATCTCTGTTTCTATAAGTCTGTTTTTATTTTGTTGTGTTTGCTCATTGTTCGTTTGTTTTTAAGATTCGCATTTAAGTGAAACCATACAGTATTTGTCTTTTTCTGTCTGACTTATTTCACTTAGAATAATACCCTCTAGTTCCATCGATATTGTTGCAAATGGCAAGATTTCATCTTTTATTGCCGAGCAATATTTCATTGTATATATGTACCACATCTTTATCCAATTATCTATCAATAGACACCTATGCTGCTTACGTATCTTGGCTATTGTAAATAATGCTGCAATGAACATAAGGGTGTATATGTCTTCTTGAATTAGTGTTTTTGTTTTCTTCGGATAAGTGTCCAGAAGTAGAATTAATGGATCGTGTGGTAGATCTAGTTTTACTTTTTTGAGGAATCTCCGGACTATTTGCATAGTGGCTGCACCAATTTGCAGTCCCACCAGCAGTGCATGAAGGTCCTTTTTCTCCACATCCTCACCAACACGTGTTATTTGTTGACTTTTTGATAATAACCATTCTGACAGGTGTGAGGTGATATCTCACTGTGGTCTTGATTTGCATTTCCCTGATGATTAGTGACATTGAGCATCTTTTCATATGTCTGTTGGCCATCCGTATGTCCTCTTTAGAGAAATGTCTTTTCATGTCTTCTGCCCATTTTTTGACCAGAGTGTTTATTTTTTTGTTATTGAGTTGTATGAGTTCCTTATGTGTTTTAGATATCAACTCCTAATCTGATGTATTATTTGCAAATATATTCTCTCATTCAGTAGGTTGTCTTTGTTATGGTTTTCTTCACTGTGCAAAAGCCATTTAGTTTGATGAAGTCCCATTTGTTTAATTTGCTTTTTATTTCCCTTGCTCAAGAAGACATATCCAAAAAGATGTTACTCAGACTGATGTCAAATAGCTTACTACCTTTATTTTCTTCCAGGAGAAAATTTTTATGGTTTCAGCTCTTACATTTAAGTCTTTAATTTATTTTGAGTTTATATTTGTGTACGGTCTAAGAGAGTGGTCCAGTTTCATTTTTTTGCATGTATCCAGTTTTCCCAACTGGAAAAAAGTTGAAGAGACTGTCATTTCTCTATTGCATATTTTTGCCTCCTGTGTCATAGATTAATTGACCATATTAAGTGAGGGTTTATTTTGGGGCTCTCTATTGTGTTCCATTGATCTGTATGTCTGTTTTTATGCTAGTACCATCCCATTTTATTATAGCTCTGTAGAATAGTTTGAAATCAGAGAGCATGATGCTTCCAACTTTGTTCTTTCTCAAAATCACTTTGGCTATTTGTGGTCTTTATGAGTCCATTTAAATTTTAATATTGTTTGTTTTAGTTCTGAGAAGAATGCCATTGGTGTTTTGATAGGGATCACATTGAATCTATAGATTGCTTTGGATAGTATGGTCATTTTAACAATATTAAACCTCTTCCCTTTTTTCTTCAATGTCTTATATTTCTCAGTACAGATCTTTGATCTCCTTGGTTAAATTTATTCCTAAGTATTTTATCTTTTTTTTAATGCAGTTATAACTGGGATTGTTTTCTCAATTTCTCCTGCTGATCATTCATTATTAGTGTATAGAAATGTGACAGATTTCTGTATATATTAATTTTGTATCCTGCTACTTTACTGAATTTGTTTATTCTATTTGTTTGATGGATTCTTTCAGTTGTTCTATATAACTATCAAGTCATCTGCAAATAGTGGCAGTTTTACTTCTTCCTTTCCAATTTGGTCGCTTTTATTTATTTACTTATCTATCTATCTATCTATCTATCTATCTATCTATCTATCTATCTATCTATTTATTTTGCTGATTGCTGTGCCTTGGACTTCCCATATTATCTTGAATAATAGGGGTGAGAGTGGGCATCCTTGTATTATCTTGAATAATAGTGGTGAGAGTGGGCATCTTTGTATTGTTCCTGATCTTAGAGGAAAATCTTTCAACTTTTCATTATTGTGTATATTAACTGTAGACTTGTCATATATAACCTTTATCATGTTGAGGCAGGTTCCTTGTATACCCACTTTATTGAGAGCTTTTATCATAAATTGATGTTGAATTTTGTCAAATGCTTTTTCTACATCTATTGAGATGATAAATATGATTTTTATTCTTGGTTTTGTTGATTTGATGAATGACATTAATTGTTTTGCAGATGTTAAACCACCCTTGTACCCTCAGTATAAATCCCACTTGGTTATGGTGTATAATCATTTTAATTTATTGTTGAATTCAGTTTGCTGGTATTTTGTTGAGAGTTTTTGCATCTATGTTTATCAGGGATATTGGCCTGTGATATTCTCTTTTTGTGGTGTCTTTGATTTTGATATCAGTGTAATGCTGATCTCATAGAATGAATTTGGAAGCATTCCTTCCTCTTCACTTTTTGGAAATTTGAGAAGTGTAGGTATTAATTCTTCTTTAAATGTATAGTAGAATTCATCTGTGATACTGTCTGCCCTTGGGCTTTTTTTTGTTGGGAGTTTTTTAAATCACTCCTTCAATTTCATTGCTAGTAAACAGTCTCTTCAGATTCTCTTTTCTTCCTGGTTTAGTCTTGGAAGGTTATATGTTTATAGAAATTTGTCAATTTCTTCTAGATTGTCTAGTTCATTGGCAATTAATTGTACATAGTATAGTTTAGCAATCCTTTGTATTTCTGTGGTATCGGTTGTAATCTCTCCTCTTCCATTTCTGATTTTATTTGTTTGAACTCTCTTATTTCCTTAATGAGTCTTGCTAGAGGTTTATCAATTTTATTTATCCCTTTAAAGAATCAACTCTTAGTTTCATTGTTCTTTTCTATTGTTTTCTAGTCTCTATTTTGTTTATTTCCACTCTGATCTTTATTAATTCCTTCTTTCAACTTACTTTGGGTCTTGTTTGTTCTTCTTTTTCTAGTTCCTTTAGGTGTTAAGTTGGATTGTTTATTTGTGATTTTTCTTGCTTCTTGAGGTAGGCATGAATAAGCTATGATCTTTCCTCTTAGAACTGCTTTTGCTGCATTCCATAAAATCTTAAAGGTGTGCTTGCATTTTCATTTGTCTTAAGATAGTTTATTTCCTGTTTGATTTCCTCTTTGATGCTCCTGTGTTGGGTGTGTAAATATTTATGAATGTTATATCCTTCTCTTGAACTGACACCTTTATCATTATGTAATGCCCTTTGTCTCTTGTTAAAGTCTTTGTTTAAATGTCTATTTTGTCAGATATGATAATTGCTGCCCCATTTCTTTTAATTTCTATAACCTGGGATATCTTTTTTCTTCTCTTTGCCTTTACTTTGTGCATGTATTTTGATCTAAAGTGAGTCTCTTGTAGGCAACATATAGATAGTTCTTGTTTTTTTTATCCATTTTGCCACCCTATGTCTTTTGATTGAAGCATTTATCCATTTATATTTAAAGTAATTATTGATGGGTATGTGCTTATTGATATTTTGTTAATTGTTTTTTGGTTGTTTTATTGTTCTCTTCCTTTTTCACTTGATCTCTTTCCTTTTGATTTGCTGGTTTTCTTTGGATTCCTTTCTTTTTATTTTTTGTGTTTTTAATATGTTTTTGGTTACCATGAGGTTCATATATATCCATCTATATAGTAATCTATTTTAAGCTTATAGACATTTAAGTTCAAGTGCATTCTAATAGCACTACATTCTAATAGCACTCCCTCTCTTTTCTTCACTTTGTTTTTGATGTCATGTTTTATCTCTTTTTGTTTTGTGTATCCCCTATTTATTGTAGTTATGTTCAGTTTTGCTACTTTTGTCTTTTAACCTTGATATTAGCTTTTTAAGTGGTCGATTCACTCAATTATATATTTCCCTTTACCAGTGAGATTTTTTTTTTATTTCCCATGTTTTCTTACTTCTGGTTATGGCCTAATCTTTTCTGCACAAAGAAGACCCTTTAATGTTTCTTGTAAAGCCAGTGGTGTGAACTCCTTTAGTTTTTGCTTGTCTGGGAAACTTTTTATCTCTTCTTCAGTCTTGAATGTAACATTGCTGGATACAGTATTCTAGGTTGTAGATTCTTTTCTTTCAGCACTTTAAATATTTCCTGCCACTACATTTTGACCTGTAAAGTTGCTCCTGAGAAATCGGCCCATAGCCTTATGGGATTTCCCTTGTATGTAACTTGTTCTTTCCTTTTTGCTGCCTTACAGATAGTTTCTTTATCCTTAACTTTTGTCGTTTTAATTATAATATACCTTGGTGTAGGCCTCTTTGGGTTCACCTTGTTTGGACCCCTCTGTGCTTCCTGGACCTGGATGTCTGTTTCCTTCCCCAGATTAGGACGTTTTCAACCATTATTTCTTCAAATATACTTTCTGCCCATTTCCCTCTCTTTTCTTCTGGAATCCCTATAATGTGAATGTTAGAGTGCTTGATGTTATCCCAGAGATCCTTTATACTATCCTCATTTTTTTAAACTCTTTTTTCATTTTGCTGTTCTGATTCAGTCATTTTCATTACTCTGTCTTTCAGGTAGCTAATCTCTTTATATTAACTAATCTACTGTCGATTCCTTCTAATATATTCTTCAGTCATTGTAGTCATCATTGCTAATTGGTTCTTTATTACATTTTCTAGCTCCTTATTGAAGTGCTCTCTGAGTTCCTCTATCCTACTCTCAAGTTTGTTGAGCATCCGTATGACTATTTCTTTGAATTCTTTATCATGCAATTACTTATCTTTGTTTCATTAGAATTTTTCTCTGTTTTTGTTATTTTTTAAAATTTTCTCGTTCCTTCATTTGGGGCATATTCTTTTGTCTCCCGTTTTGTTTGACTTTTTGTGTTTGTTACTGTGAGTTAGATGAGATAGCTCTCTCTCCCAGTCTTGAAAAAGTGGCCTCTCTGTAGACTACGCTGGATGGTTTTGAAGCAGGCCAGTCATAGTTGGGGCAGGCATGTGCGACACTTGGTGTGTTGTCTGGTCTGAAGGTATGGGGCCTGGTATGTGCCCACTTTCTTGTCCTCCTGGTCCGAGCAGGTCTGCCTAGAGCACTTGGCATGCCCTGTTATTTTAATTGTCTGTTGCCTGAGCTGGGTCTGGATGGGGCTTCTCTGAGTGTGTGCATCGTACTACCCTACTAGCTATACACTTTCTCCAGATGGGGCAGCCCTGTGTGCATGCACTGTTGCACTTTGCTAGTTCTGCACCCGCTCCATGCAGGAGAGCTCTGCATGCACGTAGCCCAGTGGATGCACACCACAGCACCCTGCTGTATTCACTGGATCAGTCTAAGGTGGAGGGGCCCCATGTGTATGCTGTGCCAGCCTACTGTTCCTGTTGGATCTAGTTCTGGTGGGATGTCTGGGGACACGCTACAGCGGCCTTGCAGGTTGGCCAGAGAACCTGGATAGAGCTTACATCCACTATCCCTGTGCAGGGGAAATGTAAACAATGGTTACTCACCAGTTTCTCCTGTCCTGGAGAGTACCCTCAGCTCCCGGAGAGCTCTCATGGCTCTCTACCCTTCTCCATGCTGTCTCTCTCTGTCATTTGTTGTACAAAAGCTCTTCATTTGGCTCTCTGTTGTCTCTCAGGAGAAGTTGCTCTAAACGTAGGTGTACATTTGATGTGTTCTTGGGAGGGAGTGAGCTCAGCATCCTCTTCTGCCAGCATCTTGGACCTGCCACCATATTAGCTGGTTTTTAACTACAGTTCAACTTTCTCATTGTCACTAGTCCTTACCATTTTCTGTGGTTTATCAGTGCTCTCTTGTTTTAAATATTCTTCTTCCTGCCCATCCCCAACCCTAGATCCTCTGGATAGAACACATTGAAATGTTGAATCACTAGCATATTCAAAAAGTTTCAAAGTCGCCTTTGCACAACAAATGAATAGCTCGCTGGCCAGCTAGCATCCACTGCAGAAGAAGAATCCTGTGACCCTTTTGCATTATCTAGACTTAAATTTTCTACTTTATAGAAAAAAATAGAAAATCTAAAGGTGTTGAACCATCTATGATAACATGATAGGTTTACTACAACTTACTGTTTCCCTGAGTTCATGGGACTATGTGTTCACTGTGTAGATATATTAATGACAGGAGCATTGCTCCCACCATTATAATACACATGTGATATACTCTACATACAGTGTTCATAGTTTGTAAGCAGTGTAATCCACATAGTGATTCTCTTGAGGTTCATATGTTGGTCTCATTTTGTAGAAAAGGAAACAGAAGCTCAGAGAATTAATTTGCTTGAAGTCACAAACTGACTAGATGATAAAGCTGGGATTGAACTGAGGCTTGCCTGACTACATCCAGGAATCAGATGCCGTCAAATACATGAAATACCCAAATAAATTATCTGGAGGCATTTTTGAACTTCCCTTTGCAGTACATTTAAGGATTCTTTTTAAAACCAAACACAAATTCATTAGAAATTACCATTATGTGCCTATCTCATTGTCTCCTGGCCTACTCTTATGTTGTCCTTAACCTTTTCTGATTGAAAAGGCATATAAAATAGTGTATAATGTTGCTTTAGTGGTAGTCGGATTATGTCAATGAAAAAAATAAGTTCCCAGAGGATAAGAGAGATTTTTGGTTCTATTAAAAACAAGTGTTTTGTATTATATTTAGAATGAATTGTATATTGCAGGAAGGTTGAGGTGCCCTGGGACACAGATCTGATTTGTTGTTCTTTCTTCTTAACTAGGTATTCACAAACTTCCTCAAAAGAATACCGATATAAACCAAGCTAAAACTGAGTGTGTGTATTAGAATAAATGATGAACCTAAGGTGTACTATTAGCTTTAAGAGATGTGCCCTAGGTTCTAAGCCTAATACTTCTGATAGTAGCTAAGAATTTTGTTTTTAATTTTCAAAAGGATCACCTGAGATGAAACTAGATTTGCTTTCCTTTGATAATTTATATGCAGATTCAACCTCGAAAAAGCACTAAGGACATTTTGGCTGTGGTTCCTCATTGTCTTAAAATTTTATTTTGTTTTGTAACATATTAGCATAGCTTTTCTTTGGGGTCTTTGGGTGGCATTTGGACCACACTTTACCAAATCTAAGTAGATATAGTATACTTGAACTATTTACTTCTCTGTATCTTGGAACACATTCATCAATACAAAGACCTTCGTTTTCTTTATTTAGAATGCATATTATAATTGTGTGTATATAACTAGTTTGTCCTTAGATGATATCTTTATCTCTTCTTTATTTAAAGATAACCATATTTGTTTTTCGTTTCGGTTTTCTGTTAAAATGACCCCTTTTTCCTCTTAAAAAGAACAAACAACTCTATAGTTAGAGTTTGGGGTTTTGTTTTATTTTAGGCATGCTCCTCCCCAAGGGATACCGCCTTTCTGTTTCAGACAGGTGCAGAAACAGACAACCATGATGCTGGAGCTCTCCAACCTCCTCCCCGCCTGCATCAGACTCCATTCGTTAAATAGGACCTTCAAAGATTGGGGGAGGTTTTGGAAAGAGCACACATTTCACGGTTACTGATTTGTTCACAAAGAGTCCATTAGTAGACCCTTTGAGTATTGCTTTATTAAGAGAAGATCTGTAATCTCTTTTAAAGACTCTCACTTCATTTGTATGTAAACTAGCACATTTTAAGCCTGGCTATGTCATCTAAAATGGTTTCTTGTGAAAAGTCACTGTCAATCATGTAGCAAGCCAATATTTGACTAATTACTTAGGTTAATTGCTTCTCTTTTAATTATAGGAATGAAACAGTGCTTTGATTCAATTTTGTTTTATTAATCTCTTAGCATGGCTGAAAGCAATGCTGTTAACCAAACCAATTTATTCCAGCATGCTTGTTGCCAATTGAGAAATTGATTTGACCCTATTTTTTAAGAAATTGACTTCTCATGCATACTTTATATACTTTATGAATGTATTATTAATCTAAACGAAGGCAGGAATAGTTTCTAAAATCTGTGTTTTTCATCATGAATGTAAAAAGTATGCTGAAACACTCTAGTAATTTTCTTTGAGGTATTTTGTTTTGTAGGTTGACTATAGATTAAGGAAAGAAAGAATAAAACAATTATTATCTACTTGGTATCTCACTGCTCTTGGGCATTAATTGACAATCTTTGAAGATAATAAATAAGAAATCACTTGGGTTTGTTTTTTGCTTCTGCATTTCCTTTTTTTTTTTTTAATCTACATTTCCTTTTAAGTCACGTGGGTTGCCTTCTCCAACTAAAGATCTCATAACCCTCCTATTAGATCATCTTCCTTAGTCTTTGAAGTATGGTTCCCAGGAACAATTTTCTTTTAGCAAAGAAGCTTCCTTTACTCGCCCCAACATGGTAATTTAAATGTTTTCAGAGAAATAAAAAAAGTATTTTCTCAATACAACAATGTTGGAACTTTTTTTAAAAGTCACAAATAGTCAATTCTGGCATCTAGTCAGTTGTTCATATTGGTTTATTAAGAGCTACAACTTTATCTCCTATACGTAACTATCATTTTTGAAGAATTAAAATATACAAAAATATGCCTATTAACTTTTACTTAATATTGTTTATCTTTGTGATAAAGTACTTTATGATCCTTTAGAACCTCTATATTTAGGGCTGATAGAGACTTCTGGTAAATCAAAGGCTGGTAACAGTTCGATATATTTAATTCTTACATTGAATTCATCTTTATTTAGTTTTGAAGCTGTGTTTTTAAATAGGTGTTGTGGATCCAGGGCTGAGAAGGAAAGAATCAACATGGCACAATTGAGCTTTCTACTCTTTCTCTTTGAATTTACTTTTGGAACAACTATTTGAATTCTGAAACTTCTTTTGAAATTTTTGCAATTTGGTGTTAATGAATCATAGTTATTTTGAGAAGTTTTCTGATAAAGTAAGAGAAGGCTCATGATGAATTTAACATTGTTCTTTAATAAAAGTACACAAATGCACACAGACTTGAATTACATTGGAGGTTCACAGAAGCAGCCTTTTACATCAACATCAGCTATTGTTTGATTAGCACTTTATAGTTTGCCAAGTGATAGGAAATCCACTCTTATTTTATCCCTAACACAGCCTTGAAAAGTAAATGTTCTTATTAACCCCCGTTTTTCAGATGAGAAAATTTGGACTCAAAATGGTTCAGAGATTTGTCCGATGTAATAAAGGCTCAACCCTAGGTCTTTGGGTTTATTCTTTGCTCTCTTTCCAGTATTTCATGTTTTTTGAAATACCTTACTATTTACAATGTATTTGTGTTTCGTGTACTAATAATTATAATTCTTAATTTGCTTTATCAAGAATAATTACTCAAAGACATCCTGTAGTTAGTGCCTGCACACTGCAAGCACTTAACTACCTCTTAAACAACCCTAGTGGGAAAGTCAAAGGTACTTGAACCTAAGGCATCCAAAACTGAACTCATTTTTAAGGGGATGGGGAGTCTTGCAGGGTTGTGCGCTGAGGTACAGCAGTGCCCAGGACAGATGCGACTCTTACTCTTGAGAAACTTACATGGCACTATGTCAAGTCAGCTGGGGGGACGGCTATGAAATAATTATAGTGCACATAATGTCATCGAGTTTTGGTAACTGCCGCAGGAAAGGTGTAACTAACAGACTTGGCAAGGATCCCAGACCTACTGCACTGAGAGGTCAGAGAAGGCCTCTCAGAAGAAATGATGTTCACAATTGAGAGCCATGAGCAGAAGGGGCTGCCTGGGCAAGAAATGGGTGGAGAGGCAGGGAAGAGGGAATAGCCTGAGCCAAGGCCTTTAGCAGGAGTTATCACGTTGTGCTCAGGGAACTGAAAGAAGGTGAGAATGGCACAAGGATGAGAGTTGGGGGAGAGTATTACAGATAAGCCTGTCGAAGGAGGCCAGGGTATTCAGCATCTAGTAAGGTCAGTTAAGCATTTTGGATTTTACCTTGCGCCATGGGAAACAAATGAAGGATTTTGAGTGAAGAGATTCCTTCATAGTCAAAACAGAAAGAGTTTTCAATGTTCTCTTTTGCTGTGAGACTCTAATGAAGCAAAGGGTTGTCTCTGTGAGGCATTTGTATTATAAGCCAGTTATCTCTAATTGTGGAAGTATTTATAAAGTATTCACATCCAACTAGCAGTTTGGGAAGAAAGCAGGAAAATTCCTAAATCCTACTAAAAACAGTCTCTCCTGTACTGTACCAACTATCCTGACAATGTACTGACCATGAATGGTCTGTCCTGACTATGGAGAATGGCCTGGAAAAGAAACAAGAGCAGAAGTCGGGAGACTAGTTGAGACACTACATAGAATTAATACAGATGGGATGATAGTTTGGATTGGGGTGGTGACAGAGGAAATGGAGTAAAGTAGAGTGATGGATTTAAGAGAAGTCCAAGGAGGAAAGTCTTTACAGAATTAAAAGACCAAAGAAGGATTTAGTAGTAAATTAAGTACAGGTATAAAGAGGAAAGACATGGGTTTGCTTAGTTATGGTGAGTTCCAGGTGGCTGAGAGAGCTCTCCAAGCTGTTTGTATGGGCCTAGTGCTCACAGAGGAAAGATCTGGGCTGAAGATAAAAAGTGGAATTGCTAGTGTCATGGCAACTGAGAAGAGCAATTACCGTGAAAGAGAGTAGGGTGAGAAGACCACCTGCAATCAAGACTGTAGAACCTCTAACATTTAAAAATTCAGGTAGAGGGTGGTTAGTCAAGAAAACAGAAAAAAGTGCTTCGGGGATAGATTGGTTTTAGTGGGATTTTTTAAATGACTGAAGTCACACAATTAGTTTAAGATGCAGAGCAGCGAATCAGAACAAATAGCTGCTTACAGGGACAAATCAGTGGAATGTGAAAATGCATCACCGTAACCTACATTTTTTTCTACCAAGAGATTTGCAGCTAACTATCCGGTGACTCATTCCTATGCTGGGGGTGGTGAGGTAATGCTCTTGTGAGAGGTGATGTCATCTCTCCACCTGAACTGAATGCATATACTGCTTCTTGTGGCTCTCAAGGAAAAGCACCATCTGCTTTCTCATATGCAGCCTGAAAGATTTTACAAAGATTGGTGCAGAGGTTAACAGCCATGTGTATGACTCATAAGCAACCAATTAGTGAAGAGCAGCTATTTAAGAGTGAACTTATAAAATCATAATCCAGAAATATGACAGTATGATTCAGTATTGAATCATAATGCTTATCTGTTGTTGATTTTTCTACTTTTCTCATTAATGCTGGTGAAGATTTAACTTTTAAAGTAAAATAAGACAGTTTTTCACAATAAAGTCAATCATATCAAAACATCTGTGTTCCTTAAACTGTATTTTTAATTGCAGATAAGTTTGTTTTCTTTTACATTTGGAGGAGTATAGATCATTCTTCAAGCAAAGATGAATTTTAGTCCATGTTGTTAGTTTGATAGTTTTAGGGGTGTTTTTGCATTTAGGAGCCATTGTGTTCCCTAAGCACCTGCTACTGCTTTAGCGGAAAAGAGGAAATAAATCCAAGTGAATGTTATCTTTTTCCTACAGTCCCATTAACTCCTCTTGGTCTTCCTTTTATTGATGCACACCTACTTTCCCTGCTGTACTTAACTGGTACTACTGTTGACATGACTGGACAACTGAAATACCTATTTTTTTAACTTTTATCAAAATTTGAATTTATTGTTCTGATAAATAGAATATAGAATACCTAACATAATATGGAAGGTAGAGAATAATAAATACTTGATTTTCTAACATACCTAACTCAAAATAAGAGGTCATATGACTCTGTACTATGTATTGTTATCATAAGGTATGTGTACTGACCCGTCTTTGTTCTTAGTGGCAACTTCAAGTTGGACATTCTACAAAAGGTAAAAGTTTAAATTTTTTGAAAATCGCATCTGTTATCTATTATCAAGAAATATAAGAAAGCAAAGAATAAAATAGTAATGCTGAAACTCTAAGGTAATCTGAGGTGGGATACATACTGATGTCATTTGAAAGTTTATTAAAAATCAAACTTTTTTTAAATAAAGAGTAACAATTGGAGATTTTTAGATACCCAGCATTATGATGAACCTTCGATTTTATGGTATAGTCGTCTGGCTTTAATGACAGAGCTCCTGTAAGGCTCTTGTTTATCTTTCTTCTTTTTTCTTTTTAACCTTGTATTTGAAGATAATTTCAAACTACAAAATATACACAAATAAAAGGGGTACCAGTACCCCCACTACCACCCTTACATGCCAGATTTACCTGCCTAAACCTTTTTTGCTTTATCATTTGAGTGCCTCTCTACCAGCCCCTCCCTCTTCATGTTGCCCATGCTGCTGGCTTGTGTGGTCACTCGTGCTCTCTTCCCCACTCCCTCAATGCACATTATTTCTTGTAACATTTGAAAATAAATTTAATATCTATCATGGCCCTTTACTCCTAAATACTTCAGCATGTATTTTCTAATACAGATATTCTCTTACATAATCACAGTACAGTTATCAGCTTCATAAATTTATATTGACTCTTTAACCTACTGTCGTATTCTGATTTCATCAGCTGACCTAATAATGTCTTTTATAGGATCCTCTATCCCAGTACAGCATCTACTCTAGGGTCAAGTAGTACATTTTGTTTTTGTCACGTTAGCCTCTTTTAATCTGAATTTATCCACACTTTGTCTTTTACAACAGTGACATTTTTGAAGAATATAGTATACCTGCCGTTTTATTTAAGAATTGAAAGTTCCTCATTTTGTGCTTGTCTGGTTTCTTCGTGATTAGATTCAAGTCGCGTATTCTTGGCGGGAACACTGCATAGGTGATGTCGTATCCTCTCTTAGGGTATCACCCCGTCATTCATCGATGTTAGTTTTGGTCATCCACTCAAGGTATTGCCTGAATTCTTCCCTGTATAATTACTGTTTTTTAAAAACTTTTTGTAACTAATAAGCAGTCTCAGGCAAAATACTTTAAGACATGCAGATATTCTGCTCCTCGTCAAAGTTTCCACCTAGATTTAACACCATTACTGACTTTTTCCTGATGCAGTCTTTACTATGATGGTTGCAACATGCTACTTATTCCAACTGTAGCCCTCCCTTCATATTTACCAGCAGACACATGGCATTTTACTGCTGTAAGAGCCCTCGCTTCTCCCCCATATGTAATTTTATTTATTATCAGTATGAACTCATGAATTCTTTTTTTGTTTGTTTCTTAATGCTTTATAATTCAGTACTTAATTGTTTTGGTGCTTAAATCTTCCAGATTTGGTCAGTGGCATGCTCCCATCTTTCTTTTTCTTTTTTTTTAATTACATCCTCACTTTCTAGAATAATAAGATATTCAACACTCATTTTGTTACCTACTCTACAGTCCTGGGATCAGCCATTTCTCTGAGAAGCATTTAGTGGGGAATTCAACTAGATAACAAAATCTGGGTACTAGATTTGAATGCATTACTTTTATAGCCATTGTATAAACATTAATGTAAAATCATTAACATACCTGGTAAATATTTCTTAGAGGTACAACAAACAATTTTTGAGACTGTAATGGTATCTCAGTTTATAGTTACAGCAAAAAGTAAAGTGCATGGAAATTTTTTGTCAGCAAATTTGCACTGCCAAAATTTTCTTGGATTTCAAAGCAAAAACATAGTGATGCTAGCTTAAAGGTCAAATAGGATTTAAGTGGGCAGCGCTGGTACAGAAGGGTTTTCCTGGGAGAAGAAATGATATTGAGAGTGACTGTTCAGTATTGTTGCTGAACAATAACAGTAACATTAAATATCATGCTTCAGTAATGCTGCCTGATTTCTGCCCATGTGAGAAAGAGTGAAGGACAAGGAGGGAAAGGTTGTTTGAGGTCATGTTTAGAGGACTTTTGAACATCAGACTTAGGATTTGGGGTCTTTAATAAGATAATAGACAGCTTTGAAGATTTTAGGGTAGTGTCATAACAAACTTAACTCTGACTCCAGAGATTAATCTATAAGATAAGGAGGGGTTAGATTGAGGAAATTTCCAGTTAAGAATGTAAAGAGGCTATTATAATAGTTCAAGCAGGAGAGAGAAAGATTTGAAGTAGAAAATGAAAGAATTGAATTAGAATAGTGGTTTTCAGCTGTCCTTCAGAACCCCAGGAACAAAGCTGGGGGAAAGGAAGGATATGTGAGCTGGGCACCAATTTAAAACTCTTATTACACAATGCAATACACATATGCCTTACTGCTAAATTGTACGCCTGAAACTTACTGGATTTTGCTAACCAATGGTGAACCAATTTATTTATTATGGTGATAATAAATAAATTTTAAAAAATAGAACTCATTGACAATGTGGGAGTTTTCAAGTAAGTATCTCTTTAAAGAAAGGATTCTGCTGTTTAAGGAACAAAGTACATAGTGAAATTTTGTTTTTAAAAAAGTTAAGACCAACATTCGTTTGGAGTTTCATATTTTCTTTTTTAAACTCATACTTCTTTCATATTCCCATTTTCCAAAGTTCTGAGCCTGGATGTTCAGGAAAATAGTCTTGTCATTAGCTAAAGTAAATCAAGTATATATTTTTAAGTGCCAAAGAGTCAGTGCCACCAAGCCATGCACTAATACTCTTTCTCAAGAAATAAGATATTATTGGCCAAAACCTTTAAAGTCATGCTGAACTCTTCTTTTGCTCATTCCATATAGGGAATCCACCATGAAATCCCATTAGCCCTACATTCCAACTATATCCCAAATCTGACCACGTTCAGCACCTCCACTGCTATCAACTATCATCATCTTGTGCCTTCTGCTTTTCTCTCCCTGCCTCTGCCCTTGCCTCTCTAGCCTGTTGGCTTTCCTTGTGATGGGCACACTTCCACCTTTAGGCCTTGGTAAAGGACGTTCTCCAGAAATAAACATGGTTAACTCTCATTCTTAGGTTTTGCTCAAATATTGCATTCTCAAAGTTCAGTACTCTGAACTTACTGACGGTCTCCTCTGTTCCGATATGTACATTTTCCAGGCCCCCTTTATTTTGTCTATTTTTTTCCCTCTGGCATTTATCACCTAACATACCTTATAATTATTATGTTGTCTCCTGACACCAGAGTTTGAACTCCACAGTGGCAGCTCATTGGTCTATCCTAAGCAACAGAATAGTACCTGGTATGTAGTAGGCCCTCAGTAAACATTGTTAAAAAGGATGGACAACAGGCATAAAATCAGTGAGCTCGGTTACCAGGCTTCTGGCACATAGCAGATTTGAGAAAGTAAATACAAGAAAGCATGGGATATTGCTTGAATCAACCTGTGTCCCTTGGATCTGAGCCTAGGACAGTAATCGGCCTAGATAAAATGGGCCTGGAAAGTACTGCACATACCGTCTGTTTACTAGAAAATCATATTGTACATTAGCATAGTAATCACAGTATGACCTCCTATAAACCTCTTCTTGAACTCACCTGATCACAAAACTCTCTTTTGGTGACTTATGTGCATTATGGGACACTCTTGGCAAACAGAGTTTGAGAAAATCCATACTGGGGTACTACTTGTAAGCCCCTGGGGAGACTGGCGGTTCTTTTAAATTGCTTTTGGTTGACAAACTGTGCTGCTTTGAATGCTGGCTACTGAGAAGAGGCTGGAGTGCATCAGGCTCAAGTCTCCAGCTCTTAGTTACTATTATGGTTAAGATCCTCTTAAAAGTTAGCTTTTATTTTAGGTATTTGGGAATAAGATGATAATTCCGTCCCTGGATGGAGACCTCTTCCAGTGGGACCGAGACCGTGAGAGCATGGAAACAGTTCCGTTTACAGTTGAATCACTTCTTGAATCTTCTTATAAATTTGGAGATGATGTTGTTTTGGTTGGAGGAAAGTCTCTCACTACATATGGACTCAGTGTATATAGTGGAAAGGTAAGTGAAAATGTTGAATTTATTTGAGGAGAAATAAATTCACAATTAAGGATAAAAGAAGTAATTTCTTAAACTATACTATTACTGGTTGAGGTTTATTAAAAATTTCCCCCAGGGATATTATTTGTTTCCATTAAAGAACTATAAAGTAGAAAGGGGAAAATATTATTGAGAAACTAAATTTATCCAAGATAACAGAATAAACAGCAGAGCCAGTGTAGTAGGAGGAAGATAATAAATATGTTCTACTGTGTGTCAGGTACATTTTTCATACATTATTTTGAAATCCTCACAATATTTCTAAGGGTTATATATTTTTGTTTCCTTTTGGACAGATGAGGAATCCCCCCCCCCCCGATTAATAAGAATTCTAACAAGAATAATTGCTACTAATTTATTTATATAGTTTGATCCTATAATAAGAGGATCCAAGAAGAAAGTTTATATTCGTTTTACAGATGAGAAAACAGACTTTAAAAGATTCAGAAACTTCCAAGGTCAGATTTAACTTAGCTCTGTCTGACAGTGGAGTCATGCTGTTATGACCTAGACTTTCTTTATTATTAGCTCTTGTGATGTAATCGTAATCTACTTCTAAGATTGGGTCTTGTAATATAAATCCATTATTAGAAATAACTAATTAAAAATATCTTTTTTAGAAAGGTAAAAATCTTTTTTAACCCTTTAACACCTTCAAATGTGAATAGTTTATATATAGATTTAAGAATCAAACAAAGAAGAATAGAAAAGTTATCTATTCACCCTTGAGGTTTTCAAAACTTTAATGATTCCTTATCTAAGTGTTAGGCCTATAGCACCTTCTTGTTGTTGCAGATGCTTTTCTGCTTTTCTCCCACCTGATTCTGCACTGTGTTGAGGAGGCCTTGCAGTTCTCTGCTTACTTGAGTATTCTTATCTGTAAAATACTGCAGGTGAACCAGATTATCTGGTTTTCTTATGTGCTTCTGCAAAATTCTGGTATTAGAGTAGGTATGCTTTCTGTGAGGATTTTAGTTTGGATCATACTAAGAGTCTTCCTTTTTCTTTTAATGAAGATATGAAGGAAGTACTTTTAAATACTGTAGCTATTAGAAAAAGTTCAACTTTTTTAAAACTAAATACTTCACTTATATGGAAACCCTGAGGTTGATTTTTTAAAATTCCTCTGGAATTTTATTAATGATATTGTTGCTAAGATACCAAAACTGGTTATCCATTTCTTCTCATATGTTCCATGGAAATGCTCGAAGTAAGACTAAAATTATCTAAATCCTTAAATTATTTCTTGAAATAAATATTCATTGTTACTTTTATGGTTATAAATAATTCATTTTAGGAGTAGGTAATCTAACTGGTGCTTCTTAATACTTGGATACTTCTTACACAGTTCCTCATTTTTTTTCCTTTCTTTTTTTTAAAATTATAGAATTTTCTGGTCTGCTATAACTTGCCTTTTTTTTTTCCCCCACTAATTTTATTTTTCAGGTGAGGTACATCTGTTCAGCTTTGGGTTGTCGCCAATGGGATAATGATGAAATGGAACAAGAAGATATCCTGCTTCTGCAACGTACCCAGAAAACTGTTAGAGCTGTCGGACCTCGCAGTGGCAATGAGAAGTGTGTATTCAGATAATGTTGATGTTGATGTTATTTAAAACTACACCAAGACCAAAACTCATCAGATTTTTCTATTTTGGTGCCCTAAAAGCATACTACTCTTGTAAGAGAAATGTAGGCCGTAAATTTAATATAGCCTCATGATTATTAACAACTTCTGAAGTGGACTTCTCACCATATGTTTCAGGATATGGTAACTAGAAGGAGCCCATACCATGACTAGATATTAGTTTGGTCTTAGGTTAATGATATTTTTCATAGCAGCCTCACTGCAAAAAGCTCTTAAGACAAGGTTAATGTGCTTTATTTCAGCTTGGACCTGTTTAACTCTTTAGTTCTCTCTGGCATGTAGTTTCATAGTTTTACTGATTATCCCAATTTTAAAATTATATTTTAGTCTATTTCCTACTAAAGTATAATTTTTTTGGTCAAATTAATTTTTTTTCCCTTTTTCAAATAATGAATTCCTTACGTAATTTTTACATTTAGTTATGTGATTAAAGATAATTGGATAATATATGCAGGTCCTAACTCATATACATGTGTGATTTTTTTAAACTTAATATTTAAATTTGAAATTGCCTGTGTAGTAAAAATAACATTATCTTTTGAAAGTGAACGAGACTTTCAAATTTAGTTTGATCTGATGCAGTATATAATTCAGTTTCCTTTCCTGAAAACTGTTTTCTCAAACTTAGTTAAGAATGTATTTTTTCTGTGTTCACTGGACTGTGAGTAGGGCTTTGCATTTGTTGGCAACCTGACCTCTTTTATCCTGATAGTGTTTTGTTTTTTTAAGTGTTTGAGTGCTTGCTGGGTGTTCAGCCACCGTAGGAGCAGATGTTCAAATTAGAATTTTGAGTTACCAGAGTAGGAGTAGTCTGGGGCTAAAATCTATGTTCCTTAAGTATATATATTTTAACAGGTGTTGGAATTTTTTATTTATATGACAAGATATTATACTGTCAGTAGTTAAGTGATTTTTCCATATATTAATTATAGAGGGAACATTATTACTGCCGCTTTATGGATAAGGACACTGAAACTCAGAAAAGGTTAAGTGACTTGCCAGATCTCAGTCAGTAGAGATTGGAGGTGAGGATGTATGACCTTCAGTTTTGGTATACTGGGTCACATTGCCTTTTGGGGACATTTTTTTCATATAAATCTAAACTCGATATATTTCATCTTGCCTTTTACATTGGTTTATTAGGATATATTAATTTCTGTGTGCTTGAATGAAATGTGCCTAGACTTTAATTAAGAAATAAGGCAGACTTCATGCTACCTCATTTTAAGGTGGCTTTGATATGTTTTGAAAAAAATCGCTCTGATTTGGAAATGTGAACATTTGTTAATTTTTGAGAGAAGATCTGTCCCATAGTTGATGTCAGCTCTCAACCATTGTTTCAAAAAGGTCAGGACAAAGTTTTGCCCTCTTGTGGCATAAATTAGCAGAGCGCTCCTTTCCAGAATGTATTGAGTTATTCTTTTTCTCATTACAAAATTTTAATGTTTGCTTTTTCACTCTAGCAGAGTTCTTTATTTGGTCCCTTTATTTATGTGTAAATTTCTAAAAATATGCCTTTGCAAATTTAAGGTGGAATTTCAGTGTTGGCCACTTTGAACTTCGGTATATTCCAGACATGGAAACTAGAGCTGGATTTATTGAAAGCACCTTAAAACCGAGTGGGAACAAAGAAGATTCTAAAATTATTTCAGATGTGGAAGAACAGGAAGCTGCCATGATGGACACAGTGATAAAAGTCTCAGTTGCTGATTGGAAGGTTATGGCCTTTAGTAAGAAGGGAGGAAATCTGGAATGGGAATATCAGGTACCTAAAATCACTGAGAATTTGTGTAATGTTTCTTCCTCTCTCAGTTTGACCAAACATTGGATAGAGAGAAATGACTGCCGTTTTGTTTTTTTAACTTATTCTCTATATTTTAAGAAATTTGGGGTTTTATACCTGTTAAAGATATTTTTAGTTTTTTTTAAAATTAAGTTTATTGGAGTAACATTGGTTAATGCAATTATATAATTTTCAGGTGTACATTGTAATTTGACATCTATATATTCTATTGTGTGAGTACCACCCAAAGTCCAGTTTCCTTCAGCTACCATATATTTGATCCCCTTTACCCACTTCACCCTCTCCCTACCCCGCTTTATTTGACCCCCTTTACCCCGTCGACCTCTCCCCACCTCCCCCTACCCCCTACCCTCTGGTAACCACTAGTCTATTGTCCATGTCCATGAGTCTCTGTTTGTTTGTCCTGTTCATTTGTTGTTTTTAGGTTTATATCCCATATATAAGTGATATCATGTCATTTTCAACTTTTTCTGTCTGGCTTATTTCGCTTAGCATGATTATCTCAAGGTCCATCCATGTTGTTGCAAATGTTAGTATTTCATCTCTTCTTATGGCTGAGCCATATTCCATTATATATATGTACCACAGCTTCTTTAACCAATTATCTCTTGTAGGACACTTCCGTTGCTTCCATGTCCTGGCCACTGTGAATAATGCTGCTATGAACATCTGTGTGCAAATATCTTTTCGAATATGAGTTTTCAAGTCTTTGGGGTAAATACTCAGTAGAGGGATTGCTGGATCATATGGTTGATCAATTCTCAGTTTTTTGAGGAACCTCCAGACTGTTTCCCATAGTGGCTGTACCCATTTGCAGTCCCACCAGCAGCGTATGAGGGTTCCTTTTTCTCCGCATCCTCTCCAGCATTTGTTATTACTTGTCTTGTTGATTATAGCTATTCTAACAGGTGTGAGATGGTATCTCATTGTGGTTTGGATTTGCATTTCCCTAATAGCTAGCAATGTTGAGCATCTTTTCATGTATTTGTTGGCTATTTGTATGTCCTCTAGGAAGAAGTGTCTGTTCAGGTCCTCTGCCTGTTTTTTTGATTGGATCGTTTGTTTCTTTGTTGTTATTGAGTAGTATGAGTTCTTTGTATATTTTGGATATTAGGCCCTTATTGGAGGTGTTGCTTGCAAATATATTTTCCCATTAGGATAGTTGTCTCTTTACCTTGTTGACAATTTCTTTTGCTGAGAAGAAGCTTTTTAGTTTGATGTAGTCTCATTCATTTATTTTAACTTTTACTTCCCTTGCCTTTGAGGTCAATTTCATAAAATCCTCTTTAAGTCCAAGGTCCTTAAGTTTAGTTCCTATGTTTTCTTCTACGCATTTTATTGTTTCAGGTCTTATATTCAGGTCCTTAATCCATTTTGAGTTAATTTTGGTATGTGGTGATAGACAACAGTCTAGTTTCATTCTTTTGCAGGTGGCTTTCCAGTTTCCCCAGCACCATTTATTGAAGAGGCTTTAGGAGAGACATTTTGAAAAAGATAAGAGATAACAAGTGTTGGTGAGGATGTTGGTAAAAAGTGTACAACAGTATATCTTTGTACACTGTTGGCGAAAATATAAATTGGCACAGCCTTTATGGAAAACAGTATGGAGGCTTCTCAAAAAATTAAAAATAGAACTACCATATGATTCAGCTATTTCACTTCTGGGTATATATGCAAAGGAAGTGAAATCAATATCTCGAGATATTTGCACTTGCATGTTCACCACATCATTATTCACAACAGCCAAGATATGGAATCAGTCTAAGTGTTCATTAGTGGATGAGTGGATAAAGAAAATGTGGTGTGTATATATACACAATGGAATCTTATTTAGTCTTAAAAGGAAATCCTGTCATTTGCAACAACATGGATGAACCTGGAGGACATTATGCTAATGGTGACAAGTGTAATTAATAATCATATATTATATATTGAAATTTGCCAAGAGATTGTATCTTTTTTTGAAAAAACTTTTTTCGAGCTTTATTGAGTTATAATTTACAAGTAAAAGCTATATATATTTGGTGCGTACATTGTGATGATTTGATATACATATTCATTGTGAAATGAAGAGTAGATCTTAAATGTTCTTCCCACACACACAATAACTAATGCGAGATATGTTAATTAGCTTGGTTGTGCTGATCATTTCACAGTGTGTACATATATCAAAATATCACATTGTACATTGTAAATATATACGTTTTTTATTTCTCAATTATGCCTCAGTAAAGCTGGAAAAATAAAAATATAAGAAGAAATTTGTGATTTTCAGTGGCATTTTAGCAGTTGGAATACATCATAAGTACCACTTGAAATTATTTAAAATTTCTTTTCCACTTTTGTTTAGTTTTGTACTCCCATTGCATCTGCCTGGTTGGTTAAGGATGGCAGAGTCTTTCCCATCAGTCTTTTTGATGATACAAGTTATTCATCTAATAATGAAGTTTTAGAAGATGAAGAAGACATTGTAGAAGCTGCCCGAGGAGCCACAGAAAACAGTGTTTACTTGGGTGAGGAGATGTCTCTTATCTAGTGGTAGATAGTACATATTGACAACTAGATTTTATTCCTACATTGTTTCTTCCTACTTCAGATGTGCCTTTAGTTGTTTTAATTCCTCAATACGTTCTCTGGCTTAGGTTGCCCTTAAGATTTATACTTTGATTTCTATTTCTGCTATTTTATTTTCCATTTTTCTGATTATGAAACTTTTAATTACTATAGCATATTTTTTCTCTGAGACCTATATTAGAAAGGTTTAGAAGTGTTTCTATTATAATAGCATGACTTCGAATAACATGTGTATCCTCAGAGTCTAAAACTTTCTACATTTGTATTTGTATTTGCATCATATCAGTTTGCACCTCAAAGATTATTTATTATTTTTCTATGCATCTATACAACTGATCTGAGAAATAAAAATAAAATTTTAGTGTACTTCTGGGCATTTGAAGGCCTTTAACATAATAAATTTTTAAAAACCTTGAATCTAATTATTTGAACTAGTTTTTGTGGTCATATACTCACAGAATTCTTTAAACTCTATCAATGTGCTACTCACCCCTCATTCTCATTGAAATGAAGAATTTGAAATATTAACATGTCACGCATGTGTTGTGATAATAGTTAACTTGATTGTTAGCAATATCTCTGGAATTATAGGTGTTTAGTCTTCCATAAGGAGAAAGTTACTTCATCTAAGTTGTTAGTCACAGAAGAGTACGATGATTTCTTTTATTTGAATTTTCCTAGTCAATGAGTTTTCCAGTAGTTGGTGAAGATTATTATTCAGTGAGAAATTTGTATGGACCTCCATATAACTTTCCTTTCTTATTTTTGTTGAATAGCCTTCAGGTCAAGTTTGAGTGCTTCAGGCATGATTCTTCTTTGAAAGGAGCTATGTAACCCACGAAAAATAACTGGAATTAATCTAATTTTATTAAATTAAAATGAACCTTTTTGAAAAACTCATTGGTGCTTGATCCTGAACATAATTGACAATATTCTGGTTGATTTAGGAATGTACAGAGGCCAGCTGTATCTGCAGTCATCAGTCAGAATTTCAGAAAAGTTTCCTACAAATCCCAAGGCTTTGGAATCTGTTAATAAAGAAAATTCAATTATTCCTTTGCCAACAATCAAATGGAAACCTTTAATTCGTAAGTGAATTGTATAAAGTTTATTAATGTGTACAGAGGCCTAATCATGATTGTCTTTGCTCTAGTTATGAATATCACAGAAATCATAACTATTATATACTCTTTGTTTTCGATAAACTAGAAAAGTATTTCAGATGTTAATGAATTTTAATTATAAATTAGAATATGATTTCATTTAAACAGCAGTCGCTTCTCTAGAACTCAATGTTAATAAAATATTCCTCTATACAACTTAGAAAAGCTGTTAACCATTTAGCAACCATGCCTAAATTTAACTCTTAACCTACTTATATCAAGAATATTTATGAAAAATTATCTTGTCACATCATATTCTTTGAAACATTTGATGAATTAAAATCAAATACTAGGCCACCTACTTCCTTCAGTTATCTTTTCATACCTTGTGTATGTTTTTTTTTAATACGTGTCTCATCATATTTTAACTACTTGTTTAAATGATTCATCTTCTCTACAAGACTGCTTTTCCAGGGAAAGAACCTTGAACCATTTGTTCAGCTTACATGCTTATACTGAACTGTGTGGTTGAATATCTGTTTTTTGAATGAATGAAGTACACACGTTTTCATTACAGTTATAACAGTTACAATTTTACATTTTCTTTTAGATTCTCCTTCCAGAACTCCTGTCTTGGTAGGGTCTGATGAATTTGACAAATGTCTTAGTAATGATAAGTTTTCTCATGAAGAGTATAGTAATGGCGCACTTTCAATCTTACAGTATCCATATGGTAAGTGTGATTATGTTAGGATTGAAAATGCTATTTTATTTTATTTTTTTATGTATTAATTTGAAATTAATTAATAGAATTCAAATGAAAGGTAGTCAATCAGAAGGTAGAAAATAATCGTACAAGGCAATATTGTGAATAGTGGCCAAGGGTGCAAGCTCCAAAGTCAGATTGCCAGGGTTCAGATCCCAGCTTTGCCACATACTAGATAGAGCATACCTAACTTCACTATATTGAGATTCCTTCATCTGTAAAACAAGGATAGTAATTCTCACATCTATTTATTGTGTTGTTGTGAGGTCTAAATGAGATAATGCATATATACAATCTTAATTAGTGCTATGCCTGGCAAGTAAGTGTTTAATAAGCATTAGTTCTTGTTATTAGTTCTTATTTATCAGCCATTATATATCTAGTCTATATAAAATCAGTCTGTATAATGAAAAAAACAGATGTTCCCCAGAGAGCTACGTGAAAATACTATAAAATGAGATCAGTTTTGTTCACAGACAAGGAAGATTGGTGCAAAAGTCAAGAATAGGTGAACTTTGGCATGAAATGCATTCCTGTGTATTTAAAGTTGGGATATATTTAGATATTAAAGTCTTTTGAATGGCTAGGTATAAAAAAGTCCTCACATCTGCATTAGACAAAAAACATAGATTCCTTATCAGTTACCCTAGTTGCTAGAACTGGGAAATTACTGTAGAATTTAAATTGATAAAAAACAAAAAACAAACAAAAAACAAAAAATTAAAAAACAAACAAACAAACAGAAGGCTCTGAACTAGAAACAGCCGTCTTTATCTGATATCGCTCAAAATACAGGGTAAGAGAGCTAAGAGAGAACTGTGTAATTGGCCCACATGGTGCAATGTGAAGGACAAAAAAGACAGACTGCTTTCTAGGACAAACTCATTTAGACAGCCTGGAGTGAACCAAAGACCGTGATGGATGTGTTTTTCTTTCAGTTTGTGAAGAATGATTCTTGGTAAAATTTGGTATTCGATTGATGCTATATGCAAATAAAATTTAAAATCCTTGAAGGAATTTGTGTTCTATCTAATTCTTTCTTGCATTTAAAGGATTAAATTATTAATGAGGTAATGAATAAAGTGGCTCTTAAATTTTTTTCTAGTCTTATTATTTAGTATAAAGAAAATTTATGATGTTTATAGAATAAAGGAAAATATATTTGTGTAGTAAAAAGAAAAAAGCTGGATAAATGAGGCTGCCAAAATATATTAAAGAAAAAAATGAAACTTTAACAAAAGGAATTAGTGTTATAAGTCATAGGAAAATAGATAATTGTTAATAATTAAAAATGGATCTATGTTGGTATATCTTTTTTAAAAACCAATCTTTTAATGTTTGTTTTTGAAGATAATGGTTATTATCTACCATACTACCAGAGGGAAAGGAGCAAACGGAGCATACGGAACACACAGATCACAGTCAGATTTCTCAACAACCCAAATTACAACAAGAATACTCGCAAAAAAGATCCTGTTCTCCTCTTACACTGGTGGAAAGAAATAGTTGGAACTATTCTGTTTTGTATCATAACAACAACCTTTATTGTGCGCAGACTTTTCCATCCACATACTCACAGAGTAAGACATTTTAGAATTTGTTTCAAAGTGTTGGGAATTTAGAAAGCTAATTGTGGGAGTGGGATGGGGGGGCAAGGGATACATTTACTTAAGTTTTACCATAAAATCATTGTTGCCCATATGTCGTTTCTACTTTCTTACTTTTCATTTACTCCTCAACCTTGCATTGCAATCTGTTTCCCACCCTATTGTTACCCTTTCCTTTCACAAGTGAAATGTGATATTTTGTGTTCTTACAATGTTTTTATTTCTCAATATTATTTTATTTTTCAATGTTATTTTATAGCCTAAGATTGTTAGCTAACTTCCATTCAGCTTTGTATTGATAATGACTTTTTCCCCACCTTATCAGCAAAGAAAGGAATCTGAAACTCAGTGTCAAACTGAAAATAAATATGATTCTGTAAGTGGAGAAGCGAATGACAGTAGCTGGAATGACATAAAAAATTCTGGATATATATCACGGTAAGAGTCTTGTCATTAAATATGTATGTGTCCCATAGCCTCTGGTGGCAACTGTTTGGATCAAAGAATAAATGGCTTCTAAAATTAGATCTTGTTTAACTTTTTTTTAATGTGTGAATATCTAGGTAAATATAACATAGATTTAACCCTCAATTAACTTAATCTAATTCAAAGGGTATGTACCCTAAAATGGATAGAATAAGAGTGTTACAGAAGTTTAGAATTTCAGCCACCAAATTAAGTTTTTATCAGATACTTAGTTATTGAGGGTGTACCATTTACTCAGCTACAATTAATAATACCAAATAATAATTATTGTGTTATTAGACTATGATATAAATCTCCATATGTTACTTAATCTCCAATTTATTTCATCTTAATCATGGCTAGAATGGAAGAAGCAGGAAAATGGGGGTAAATATACCAATAGAATAGATAATTTTTAAAAGCAAAAGTAGTAGATGGTTTATAAAGTAGGCAAGTCAAATAATTCAAAAGTAAAATTAGAGACTCTGTTAGCAATCTGTCACGCATACAGGTTTCGATGCTTGTGGTACAGGAAATGATGTGGTTCATTTTTCGTATTACATAGATTATCACTACTTTTCCCTTTGTTATAATATCACTTTAGTGATATGGGGACAAGGAAAAGATATGGGACCTTACTGCTTAATATCTCGGGTAGTGGTTTTATGACAGAAAAGATTGAAAATTACAGCTAAAATGTATGATACTTTGATTATCCATGGACTTAATTTATCTAAGCTGCATTCATACTGTATTACCAAAAATTGAGAATTTATTATAATCAGTTACTATAATCAGTTTTAACTGCTAGTTTCCCAAAACTGAACTTACTAGGTGACTAACAAATGGTAAGAGTTTTAAGACCCTTGCTAATAAAGATGACTAATGCATCAGTGACCGGCAATATCAGAAGGCTGTGTGAGAGAGAGAGAGGGAGAGAACAAGGGACCTGGCAGCTCTTGATGGGTAATCCACTACTGAAAGCATTGGTTTTTTATTTAACATTTACTTTGAACAGGTCTGTGCAGGACAGTATTCCAGGCTTTGGGAGAAATAAAAAGACTGGGCCTGTCCTGGAGGAGTTTAAAGTCTATGGGGGGAGATAATGCTGGGTAAAACATACCTTAAGAAAAAAGCCATGAACCAAGCAACTAACTCTAGTTGTGATGATTCAAGAGAGCATCATAAATGAGGTCACATTTTAATTGAACCTTAAATCATGAGTAAGTAAGAGTTAGGTAGATAGAGATGGGAGGAGGAGTGAGGTAATGTAAGGCTGTTGTGAAAAGAATTAGAATAATGTACTCTAAAGTTGAATGACTTGATTTGACTAACTATTCATTATTAAGAGTACAGCTGATTGTTTTAAACTACTGGAGCTCTATAGTAATACCTAGTGTTCGTTGAGTGCCTGCTGTATTCCAGGGGTTTTTAAGAACATAAGCTCTGGATTCAGTCATAAGTCTCAGTTCTAACTTTGTCGTTTATCAGTTGGGACCTTAGGCAAGGTGATACTTATATTTATAAGAGTCTGTAATAAAAAATAAGATGTTTCTCTTTTCAGAAGATATATCCATTTTCATATGGATACTTTCTTTAATATTGGAAGATAATTCAGTTGGCCCTCCAAGAGTAGGACATAAACTTCATAGGCTTTTACAGCTGGGGAGACGGATTTGTGCTGAAGTATTTTGTCTAACTATTTTTAGGAATACAGATTATTACTCTTCATTCTCTGTGAAGATAATTGGTCCATGGAGGGTTGGGATCTATTGCCTCTCTTCCTTAACTCTATGCTTTAACCAGCTGAGCAACTACTAAATTAATATGTGTACAAACCATAAAGTAATAAACTTAGCTTTATAAGAGACATCAAAAATAATCCAATTTAGCTCTTCCCTCCTATGACTGGAAGAATAACTTCCACAGCATACATTCATTCATGCATGCATTATTCAACGGATATTTGTTAGACCTTCTATTTGCCAGGTAAGCCCAGACACTGAAAATACAAAGAGAAATAAGAATGCATTCTTGCATTCAAGGCCTCTGCAATTCAGTGGCAGTGGGGAGAGTAACTGAAAAATATTAAGTTGAATAGTTCAAACTACTTTGTGCACAGTGCTATGAGAACATTAAGACAGAGGTCTAGGAAGGCCTTACAGAGGTGGCAAGATAAGCACAGTGAGGGAAGAATAGTTTCATTAAGTACAAAGAAGTAGGCCATCTCAATAGAGCAAATAGCAGAAGCAAAAGCCCTGAAGTTGTGAGAAGCCTGGTGAAAGTTGGCTGGAATATACAGTGCAGATCAGTGAGGTCAGGCACTAAAGGGGGAACTAATGTTGCCATGTGGAGGTCCATCTGTGAATGACAGTGAGTTAGTTTCTGTCTGGATACCTTTGGTGATGAGCTTACTGACTTGTGAGGCAACCCAGCCAATTTCAGTTAGCTTTGGTTCCTAGAACAATTTCTGGCTTGAATAGTACTTAAATATAATAGGATTGATTAAATTTGGTCTGTAAAACTTACAGACACAGACAGAAGATTAAAACACATTTTTGAATTGAATACAGAATGCCATGGGAGGTAAAAGATTAGAGAATTAAGGACAGAATATTTTGATAGATGATAGAAAGTATTGGACAGGACAGTTGCTTTAAGAACAAGTGATTAACAAGTGATTCCCAATAAAACAGAAGCTTTTATATATTTTATAAATTTCTTATGAAAAAAATTAGAATGTGTTTGCTCAATTTATACAAACAGAAAAAAAAATGCTATTAGAATTTACACTCTTTATTAAAATAAGTTTTATGAGACTTACTGAATTTATACATTTTTGTGTATCATAAACTAAGATTGAACTGATTATTACCATACAACAAAATTTAAAACTATTGCAAACGATTTTTTTTTTCTTTTTAGATATCTAACAGATTTTGAACCTATTCAGTGCATGGGTCGTGGTGGGTTTGGAGTTGTCTTTGAAGCTAGAAACAAAGTAGATGACTGCAATTATGCCATCAAGAGAATCCATCTCCCCAACAGGTAATGAATGGATGGCACTTCTAGTAAACTCAGAGTTAGCACTATGTCATGTAATCTCATATGTAGTATGTCCTTCTTATTATACTTCATAGAGACCGTAGAAAACATAGTTTCTGACCTTCTGAATTTTACGTTTTAAGTGCTTACCAGGTCACCAGTTGTCTAATAGATGTGATCTGTTTTGATTGCTGTTTATATACGTTTAAAAATCTACCCTTGTTTTTGATTCTTAACAACTCAGGACTTTCCTATAGTGAATTTTAATAACTATAGCTTTTAATACATAGCACCATTTAAAAACAATCTATATTGTGGAAAATAAGGAAACATATTAAAACAAAAATTATCTATATCTTCTCTATCCAGTAATAACCATTATTAACATTTTAGAGCATTTTGATTTTTCTTTCTGATAATAAATATACCTAATTAATAGCACAGTTATCAATATAGTACAGTTTTATCTCTTGCTTCTTTCATTGTATCCTCAGCATTTCTGTGTTATTAAGAGTATTTTATTAAAATGTTAAAATACATTAGAGGTATTTATGGCAGGATAATAGACCAGTTAAAACATGTGAAATATTATGTTTGAAATATTATGTTTAATCATGTCTTATACTTACATTTGTGTTTCCAATTTGTTACAGTTAAAAATAACTTTTCAGGGTTCACCTTTTATTTAAATTCTTGATCACATCCATTTCCTTGGGATAGATTCCTAGGACTAAAATTTCGGGCTCAGACAGTGTGGTGCTTAAGATGATGAGGTTTTAGTAATACCTTCCTTTCCACATATTGTAGAGAGCTTCTATGGATGCTTGATTAAATGTGCACTAATTGCTGGGCTGCCCTTCTAATTGGTAGTTAAATGTTCTGTCCAACAGATAGAGACACAGAAATGAGATAGTTTGAGTATTATGGAACTGGTTCTTTGATATAAAATTTTTGAATAGTTTAAATATTCAAATTTTTGAATAGTTTAAATATTCATACAAGGCACTACACAGGATATAAAATTTAAGAAAAGCTTCTGTGCTCAAGAACCTATAACTATTTGAGGCTTTCGTATACATACTCAAATAACTACAATGCAAGGAAGAGTGTGATTCATGGCTTTGCTAAATAAGTACCTTCTCATGTAGAAATCACAGATGTAGCCAAAAGGCAGTCAAGGAAGGCAAGCTTTGTGGAGGTCATAATGTCTATGCCAAGTGCTCAAGAGTAGACAGATGTGTAGGGGAGGGGTGGCCAAGTACATGTGATGGCCTGAGCGAAGGCTCTAGGCAAATACCCAAAGGTGATAAGGAGAATAATGGAATAATGGGTGTTCTGGCATGGGTAGGGCAAAGGGTAAGAATGGGGGAATATGGAAGAGAAGATGGAAAAGATGGGTTGCAGCACCTTAAATGTAAAGCAAAGGAGTTTAGATTTTATTTGGTGGCAGCTATGTCTTTGCACAGAAGAATGACTTGATCAAAGTGGAGGTGGCTCTGGAAAGGGTAAGTGACAAGACTGTTAGGAGATATATATATAATTTTTTTATTTTTTTATTTTTTGCAAAAATTGAGTCTTAAAATACAGAACATTAGTGCAGTAGCAGTGGGGACGGATGAGAAAGGAGTGAGTGTAAAGAATTGAAAAGGAGGAGCTGTTACTGAATGTAAGGACCTAGAAGTTGACAAATTCACAGATGTACCAGGATTCTCAGACGGTGGGCACATTAACAACAACAAAGCACAGGAGGAAAAGTGAGAGTAGGTGACCATCTCCTAGAGAGAGAAGAGGATATAATTGTACTCATTATGGTGTTTCAGGTGATAGCGGGATCCCTAGAAATGTGAAAATAGATTCATCAGAGAAGCTGTCAAGCAAAAGATCAAATCCAGATGCTTTTCTAGTTAAACTTCATTGCTTATGATATTCAGTAGTTGAGGCTTTAAACGTGCTAGAACAAGCATTTTAGAATATAATTTGTCCTCTGTTGGGTGATTGTTCTCCATTCTCCTGAGCGGTGATGCTGAGCTCTCTTTTTCTGGATGCTTTACTTAGACCTGTTCATCCTTTTATTCATTTACAAACACTAAGCAATAATCTTTAAGGGTCTGTAGTCATTCATTTCTACTCATCCAAGAAAGCTCTCTTTGAATGAAGAGGTAGATGTGCTTGTAGCACTTACTATAGAAGGAAAAAAAAACTAAAATAACATGTACTTTTTAGAATTATGGCTTTTTAGAGCTATGCCACTAGGCTAATTCATTTGTTTCTCATTTTAGATTCAAGGGAGAAGTTTATTTAATTTTCACTATTGGTTATGATTCCTTCTTTAGACCAGAGCAACCTCAGTGTTTTCCTTTTTCTCTCTATTTCAGGGAATCGGCTCGGGAAAAGGTAATGCGAGAAGTTAAAGCCTTAGCTAAGCTTGAACACCCAGGAATTGTTAGATACTTCAATGCTTGGTTGGAAGCACCACCAGAGAAGTGGCAAGAAAAAATGGATGAAATCTGGCTGAAAGATGAAAGGTAACATTGTTAGACATAGACTTAAAAACTAGTGTTTTCTTTCAGGTTAGTTTTTTGCTTATGTGAACAAAATATCATTTGTATAGTTTTAGAGGTGATGTTTTTTAAAGAAAAATAACATCAGCTTACTGTTCTCATCATATTTTGGAATGTTCTCTAGTCACTTGTTAAATGAAAAGTTCATTTACTATTTAAAAATGATTTTTTCTTTTTTGTACGGTACATGAATTTTTAAATTAAATTTATTGGTTAATAACATATAAGTTTCAAGTGTGTGATTCTATAATACATCATCTGTATATTGCATTGTGTGCTCACCACCCAAAGCCTAGTATCACTCTGTTACCATACATTTCACCCCTTGACCTTCTTCATCCTCCCAACTCTCCCCTTCCCTCTGGTAACCACCCTTCTGTTGTCTGGTCTTTAATGTTTGTTTGTTTTGTTTGTTTGTTGTTTTCTATTTTATATTTCATGCATGAGTGAAATCATATGGTTCTTTTTCCATCTAACTTATTTTGCTTAGCTTGATACTGTCAAGATCCATCTATGCTGTCGCAAATGGCAGTGTTTCATCTTTTCTTATGGCAGAGTAGTCTATTCTATGTATGTACCACTTCTTTATCTAGTCGTTCATTGAAGGACTTGGCTACCGTGTATAAAGCTGCAATGAAGATAGGGGTACATATATCTCTACAAATATATGTTAAGGTTTTTGGGTAGATACTGAAGAGAGGTATTGCCGGATCATATAGTAGCATTTCTTTCCTTCTATATACATATTGAGTGTTTTAATCATAAATAGATCTTATATATTCTCAAATGCTTTTTTTGCATCTATTCATATAATTTTTATCCTTTATTTTGTTAATGTGTTGTATCATGTTGATCAATTTGAAACATCTTTACATCCTTGAAATGAAGCCCACTGATTATGATGTATTATCTTTTTAATGTACTGTTATATTTGATTTGCTAGTATTTTGTTTAGGATTTTTGCATTTTTATTCTTCAGAGACATTGATCCGTAATTTTCTTTTTTGTGTGTGTTATCCTTGCCACGTTTTTGGTATCTGGGTAATGTTTGCCTCATAAAGTGAAATAGGAAGTATCAACTCTTCTTAAATTTTTTGGAAGAGTTTGAGAAGGATAGGTATTAAATCTTTGAATGTTTAGTAGAATTCACTAGTGAAGCCATCTATTCCTGGACTTGTACTTTTGGGGAGGTTTTTGATAACTATTTCAGTTTCCTTACTGTTGATCAATCTATTTAGATTTCCTGTTCTTCATGATTCAGTCTAGGAAGGTTATATATTTCCAAGAACTCGTCCATTTCTTCTGCATTACCACATTTGGTGGCATATAGCCTTCCATAGTATTCTTGTGTAGTCCTTTGTATTTTTGTGGTGTCCATTATAACTTCTCTTTTATTTCTGATTTTATTTTAATCTTTTCTGTTTTTTTCTTAGTCTAGCCAGAAGTTTGTCAATTTTATTAATCTTTTCAAAGAATAAGTTCTTTGTTGCATTAATTTTTTTATTGTCCTTTTGTTCTGTATTTCATTTAATTCTGCTCTAATTTTTATTTCCTTCCTTCTACTGACTTTTGGCTTCGTTTGTTCTTTTTCTAGTTCTTTAAGATGAAATGTTGTTTATTTGAGATTTTTTTGTTTGTTTCTTGGGGTAGGCATGTAATGCTATAAACTTCCCTCTTGTGACTGCTTTTGCTGCACCCCAAAAGTTTTGATACATTGTATTATTATTCTTATTTGTTTCTATGTATCTTTTGATCTCTTTTATTTCTGTTTTGACTCAGTTGTTCTTTAGTAGTATATTGTTTAATCTCCACATGTTTGTGGTTTTTCCAGCTTTCTTATTGCAGTTGATTTCCAGTCTCAAAACACTGTCATTGGAGAATACGCTTCGTATGATTTCAATCTTCTTAAATTTGTTGAGACTAGTTTTGTGCCTCAACATATTGTCTATTCTTGAGATTATTCCATGTGTACTAGAAAAGAATGTATATTCTGGTGTTCTGGGATGAAAAGTTTTGTAAAAATCAGTTATGTCCATTTATTTCAATGTGTCATTTCCTTATTGATTTTCTGTTTGGATTATCTATCCATTGCTGTCAATGGAGTACTTAGGCCCCTACTATAATTGTATTTTTGTCACTTTCTCCCTTTCATTCTGTTAGTAGTTGCTTTACATATTTTGGTGCTCCCAGGTTAGGAGCATATTAATATTAATAAGTATTATCTCTTCTTGATATAATGTCCCCTTTGTCATTATAAAATGTCCATCTTTATCTCTTGTTACCTTTTTATCTTGAAATCTATTTTGTCTAATGTAAGTACAACTACACTCACTTTTCTCTAGATGCCATTTGCTTGTAGTATTATATTCCACCCCTTCGCTTTGAGTTTCTGTTTGTCTTTGCAGCTGAGATTTGTCTCCTAAAGGCAGCATGTAGTTGGCTTTTGTTTTTTAATTCATCCTACTACTCTGCCTTTTAACTGATGGGTTCAGTTGATTTACATTTAGGGTGATTATTGATAATATGAGGATTTTCTGTAGCCATTTTATCTTTTGTTTTTAGTAGTTCTGTGTCTCTATTGTTTCTTTTCCCTTCTGTTTCTGTCTGTTATTTTAGTTTGGTGATATTCTGTGATTTTGTCCTCTATTTTCTCTTTTTTTTTATGTTATGTGCCTCAGTTCTAGGTTTTTATTTGTAGTTACCATTAGGTTTATGCAAAAAAGTTTCATATGTATAATAGTCCATTTTCTTCTAAATTCATCTTATTTTCATTCACCTGTGCAAATTCTTTCCCCATTCTGCTTTTGCTTTTGTTGTCACAGATTATCTTTTTTTGTGCTGTGCATTCATTTACAAATTGCAGTAGCTATTTTTTTCTGTTTTTTAAATGCTTTTACCTCCTTTAATCTTTGTTATATTTAAATGTTTAATACCCTATTCTAAACCAGAGTTGTAATTTCCTGCTTATGTCTGCCAGTTAGTCATCTTATTCAGTTTTCTATTCTTTTGTCTTTTTGTTTCAGGTAGAAGAGTACCTTTCAGCATTTTTTGTAATGCATGTTTTATAGTGAATTCTCTCAGCTTCTGTAAATCTGGAAAAGCCTTTATTTCTCCTTCATATCTAAAGAATAACTTTGCTGGATATCTCATTCTTGTCTGGTGATTTCTTGCTTTCAATAATTTGAATATTTGATTTCACTCTCTCCTAGCTTGTAGGGTTCCTGCTGAAAAATCCAATGATAATCTAGTGGGGTTCCTTAATAGATTACCATCTTCTTTTCTTTGTCTGCCTTGAGAATTCTTTGTCATTAATTTTTGACAGCTGTAATATAATGTGCCTTGGAGAAGGCCTTTTTGGATGGAGATAATTAGGTGTTCTGTTAGCTTCTTGGATTCGAGGATCCAGTTCTTTCCATAGGTTTGGGAAGTTTTTGTTAATTATTTGTCTGAATAGGCTGTCTGTTCCCTTCTTCTGTTCTGCTGGTATACCCATTTTTCTTATATTGTTCTTTCTAATGGAATCAGATAGTTCTAGTAGAGGTCTTTCTTTTTCTTTTTTTTATTTTTTAACTCAATTCTCTCTTCTTCTACTTGAATCATTTCTAGATTTCTGTCTTCAATATCAATAATTCTTGCTACCTTCTGATCTCCTCTATTTTCTAAGCTTGCTTGTTCATTTTTCATCTCATTTATTGAGTTCCTCAGCTCAAGAATTTCTGTTTGGTTCATTTTTTATAGTTCTCAGTCTCTTTGGTGAAGTACTCCTTTTGTTTTTTGATTTTATTTCTGAGCTCTTTGAATTAATTTTCTGAATTTTCTTGTATCATGTTGAGTTTTTTCAGGACTACAATCTTGAATTCTCTGTTATTTAAATCATAGTCTTTTATGTCTTTAAGTTTGTTTTCTAGAGAATTTTTATTGTCTTCCTGAATTTCCTTGTACCTTGGTTATTGATTGCTTGATGGATTATTTCTTTGCCTGCGCATTTGTGGAAATGAAATATGATTGTTTAAAATATTTGACTTCACTATTTAGCAGGTTGATAAGTAGAGATCTTTATTTTGTTTTCCAGTAGGTGGTGCTAAAGCACTAGTTTTTATTTTCTCTTACCTGTACCAATGGGGCTTCTGGGACTGTGGGGTGATGTCACCTCTGCAGTGGAAAACACCCTCATATTTCATGAGGCAATGAGCATCGCCTTTACCAGCCTGTAGCCTCGGTCTCAGGGTATCACCTCCATGGTAGAATGTGGTGTGCTATAGGCCTCCTGCCCTGTGTGTTCCCAACGTAGCCTTCCTGTAGCCAGAAGCTGCTGGCAGCCTGGGTTGACCCAGCTGCTTCTTCCAGAGTTTGCTGGATGGCTGGGGGAGGGGTTAGTGTGTGGAGGGGAGGGGAGTTCCAGCATCTGTGGCTCTGTTTTTTCTACTGGGTTTAGTGGCAATGAATGAATAGAGACCACTTAGGCGGGAAAGATTTTCCTGCCCTTGTGTAGTCTGCCGACTGAGGATTTTACTGCTAGACAGGCCAAGAGAGGATGGGGCAGGCAGGTTTCTACATCTGCGGAATCCTTTGGTGCTGCTGGATTGTGTAATGCTGCCACCCTTTGCATCGCTCCTCTGCCTCGACCCTGGGATCAGCTTTAATATGTGCCGGTCACCCAGGCTCAATTGCTGTCTCTGCCCCTCCAATTTGCCCAGTGGGGGTTGCACCCTGACCCTTCATTGCTATCGTGTCCACTGGGGCCTCACCGAGCACTGGATTGGGTCTGCAGCTACTATCTCTGTTTTTCCCCAGCCTGTCTCCCCTGTTTGCTGGAATCGCCCACCACCTTCAGATGTCTCAATGCGAGGATCTCTCAGACATATTTGGGAATTGAGCAGGGAATCTTTCATTGAATTATAATTATCCAACTTATTGTAACTTCAAAGGGAGAGAACTGGATGTTCTCTTTCACACTGCTATCACTGCTGACATCACTGATCTAGAACATGAGTTTTTAAAATTATTAATAGATAAGGCTCTATGAATTGTATAATTCACTGAGGGATTTATAGTGGCTTTTCTCAATAAGAAAATATCTACTTTTGTCTACATACTTTAAATTTTTTATTCAGTTTCTTAGTAGTTAAAAAGTTACAACTCCTTTTTAAAGTAGTTTTTAACTACTTGCAGTTAAAAATTTATAAACATCTTATGCAGCCTGAGGATAATTCCCAAATTAGATATGCTGTGATAAGGAGGTAAAGCCCTTTTAAAAACTACTGAATGAGAACAAAAAGGAAGCAGGTTGCAAATTGAGTATTTGCCAAACAGCTGGGGTAAAATTTCTGCCTAAAAGTACCAAACACAGCCCTTGTTACAGTGACCCTTGTTACAGACTCAACTAATAGCCAGACCATGGAAGATCAAGTGAAGTGGCCTGTTGTCTCCAGGCCCTGTGAGCTTCTGCCCTGATTTGGTTGGGGCTTCAGAGTCACAGCTACCAAGGGGTCCTGTCCTTCAGTGCTTTGTATTTTGTGTGAAAGCCTTGGCTACCCTGACATGACAGTCCCAGATAATGGTTCCAAGTATAAGATTAACATTTAAAGTTAAGTTTTTTAGAAAGAATGGATGGAATGTGATATTCTTTGTCTTATATAGCATGTTTCTATTTAATCCGTATGTTGTTTGTCTTTTGGTAACTGGCTTTATTATAGTTGAAGCTTTTACAACAAAGGGCGTGGTTCACATAATTTAATCAACATGTATTCACTTTCCTCTCCCACTTGTAGCACAGACTGGCCACTCAGCTCTCCGAGTCCAATAGATGCACCATCAGTTAAAATACGCAGAATGGATCCTTTCTCTACAAAGGAACATATTGAAATCATAGCTCCTTCACCACAAAGAAGCAGATCTTTTTCAGTAGGGATTTCCTGTGGCCAGACAAGTTCATCTGAGAGTCAGTTTTCTCCACTGGAATTTTCAGAAACGGACCATGGAGACATCAGTGTGTCAGTGGATGCAGTGGATAACCTCCAGGACAGTTGCCTCACGTGCTGTGATGTGAGAGATAGCACTATGGATGGCAATGAGGAGGCGCGCTCCTTTAAACTTTGTCCTTCTGAAGCTTCTCCTTATGTAAGATCAAGGGAGAGAACCTCCTCTTCTATAGTATTTGAAGATTCAGGCTGTGATAACGCGTCCAGTAAAGAAGAGCTCAAAACCAACCAACTGTACATAGGCAACTATTATGCTAATAAACTAACTGCTACCAAGCATTCCAGTAGCAAATCTTCTTCAGAACCTACTTTATCTATTTCTCTTCCAAGACCAACCACTTTAAGTCTAGATCTCACTAAAAACACTGCGGAAAAACTCCAGCCCAGTTCACCAAAGGTGTATCTTTACATTCAAATGCAGCTGTGCAGAAAAGAAAACCTCAAAGACTGGATGAACAGTAGATGCACCATAGAGGAGAGAGAGAGGAGCGTGTGTCTGCACATCTTCCTGCAGATCGTGGAGGCAGTAGAATTTCTGCACAGTAAAGGGCTCATGCACAGAGACCTCAAGGTCTGTATTTATGAAACATCACCCAAGGGTTTCAATATGATGTTTTGTGCAACGCTTGCAGTATTTGTCAGAGGAGAGTGAAGGTATTGGGAACAGAGGTCTGGGAAAGTAGCCTGAAGGGGACTTTCTGCAAAAATGAGAAATCTCACATCTTAAAAACCTCAGACCAATTGTGAGTTTTCCTCTGTAATGGATTTATGTCCCTTCTGCAGTAAAAAGTATTCTCAGTCTCCTGAAGAAGAAAAAGACTTATGTAAAATCCATCATGAGCAGATTTTACAGTTTTCTTATGGCTTTGAGTTAGCCTGACCCAGGTTCCTGTAGGGCCCTGAAGTAGCACAGTGAAATTGCCACACTTTTTGCAACTATTCCTGAACCATTTTGGCTTTGGGAAAGGAGGTGAGACGCTGGATGACAAAAGGTGGCAAGTGGTTAGCCAGGTGATTGTTTGCAGCTCTAAAACCTTTGATTCTATTTTCAGTGTATACGATATTGACTATTGTAGCGATGCAATATGCTAAATACATGCAGTATTTCCTCAGTACGTGTTCCTGAAATAAGTGTATAGAACTTTAATCAATTTCTGCCATATTCTGTATGCTCATAGCAATCATAATGGCAAATGTAGATGTGTAGTGAATATATAATTATTTTTCTAATGGAAGTAGCTTGAAAATTTTTTATAGATTTTGACTCATTTTAAGTATTTTCAGTTTGGTTTTATATAACCACAAACTTGTTTCAGGGTATCAAAGTAGCTATTTGGATGAGTTATTTTCTTCTAAAATCAGCAGTAGAGTTTTTAATCCTTGAATATATTTTAAGAGTTTGGAATAACAAGGATAAGAATTAGAAATAATTCCTATTTTCCAAAGTAATTGTTGTTGAAATATATATAATCATCGTGCTTCAGTGATTTTGATGTGAGCCCAAACTGATTGCCAAGAATTATTCTACACTGAATGAGAAGTTCAGAGATGATTTATTTTAGTTGGAAGGGGAATACACTTTCCAGGAGGCCAGATACCCCTCACTTGAGAGACTGGTGGCGATTAGAATATGGTAAACATTTCTCATGTGGTAGAAACCAATTAGTTGATGTATACATTCTTCTTGTACTTAACACTTTACACACAAAATGCCAAATTGAAAAGCATATAATTATGTTTTTTACTAATTTCGAATGTTCTACTGATTTTATAATATTAATGAGATATTGATGAACATTTGTTTAATGCTACAATGCCATCTAAAGGTTTTTCTTGTATTTCTCTATGAACCAAAATAATTTCAAGAAGAAAACTAATTTTTTATTTTTCTCTAGAAATCAAAAGCTTTTCTAAAGATAAATTCTCTTTAAAGATTAGTGAACCAGAAAAAATTCCCCAAAGATTTTTATTCCTAGGTGTAAGGGTTATGCATTCTGTTCATTCTGACCCAAGTCTTTGAGCTCAATGTTAAACCTCCTGGGCCCTCTTCTCCTTTTGTATGTGGTCACATTTTTTTTATCAGTACTCTCTGCCCCCTGATTCTCCAGACTTGCTTTTAATCTTTTCTTCTCTTCACTCAAGCCACACTGGGTTTTTCATAGTTCCTTGAATACACGGTATCCTCATAGAACCTGGTTATTTCTTTTTCGTAATTCTCAGCGCAACCATATTATTTATCCCCTGGTTTCCACAGGGGCAGGAGCCGTGTCTGTTTGTTCACCTGTTATATCCTTAGCACAATGGCTGATACATTCCATTTTGTTTTGAATATCCTCTTGTTTGCAACCAAAAGCATTTGTAATAACTTAATCAAAAAGGAAATTTATTGGCCTGTGTAACTAAATCATCCACAATTCAAATAGAACTTTATCTAGGGTCAAGTGATGTGGCCAGAATGTGGTTTGCGCACCTCTTGCCCCATTTCTTGTTTCCATTTTCAGGCAAGATCTTTCTTCACAGTCTCAGGGCAGCTGCTAGTGAGTCTCAGGGCTACATGTTTTAAGTCTTGCGGAGTGATGGGGTAGGAGGTGAGGGGGAAAGTATCTCTTCCCCTACTGTTGATCAGAAGTCCTGGGTTTCCTTCTAATTGATAAGGCAAGGACACATACCCATCCCTAAACCATGTCCTGACCAGGAG